>NC_134353.1:724627329-724789829 GCF_048569485.1 Anomaloglossus baeobatrachus
TAAAGGCCAGATTTGTGCAGTGTACGACTGATTGTTGTCCTATGAACAGATTCTCCCACCTCAGCTGTAGATCTCTGCAGTTCATCCAGAGTGATCATGGGCCTCTTGGCTGCTTCTCTGATAAGTCTTCTCCTTGTTTGACATGAAATTTTTGAGGGACGGCCGGGTCTTGGTAGATTTGCAGTGGTATAATACTACTACCATTTCAATATGATCGCTTGCACATTGCTTCTTGGGATGTTTAAAGTTTTGGAAAACTTTGTGCAACCAAATCTGGCTTTAAACTTCACAACAGTATCATGGACCTGCCTGTTGTGTTCCTTGGTCTTGACATGGTGCTCTCTGTGCTTTAAACAGAACACTGAGACTATCACAGAGCAGGTGCATTTATACAGAGATTTGATTACACACAGGTGGCTTATATTTATCATCATCAGTCATTTTGGACAACTTTGGATCATTCAAAGACCCTCAATGAACTTCTGGAGTGAGTTTGCTGCACTGAAAGTAAAGGGCCCGAATAATATTGCACGCCTCAATTTTCAGTTTATTTTTTATAAAAATTGAAAATAAGCAATAAATATCATTCACCTTCCAAATTGTGTCCCATTTGTTGTTGACTCTTCACCATAAAATTATTTTTTTTTGTGTAAATCAGATTTTATTCGAATAAAGAACATGTTTACAAGTTATAGGATAGGCAACATATGATATACAGTAGAATAACTCAAATCTTGGAGGTAATAAGTAATACAACACTTTTCTACTTGCATAATAATTCATTTGATTACACACTTCAGGTCAGACCATCATCACCAATGTAATAGCTTTGCTTTGGAGATGATGCCCACTGGGTGACCTACAATCCGACCCCCATACAAAAATTTATGCAGCCTCGTTTAGAAATGGGAGGCAACGTAGATGCACAAAGTCCCTGAGATGACAATCCTTTCTAACAATGTAAACATAACATAAAATGTACAAAGAGGAAAGAAAGATGAGAAAAGAGGAAATGTAGGGGGAGAGGGAAAAGAAAAGAAGGACGAAGAAGATGTCTCGTCTGGGTTGTGTGCAGCCCCCGGCACTTTTGTTTTGTGGAATGGGCAATCACAGAGGTCTCACGCCCCCATCTGAAGCTTGAAGCCATAGTATCAGGTCTGGTGTCTCTCTATACATAATCCACGGCGCCCACAGCCTGAACACTCGCTCCCCCGAGTCAGATGCCTGGCCGACCAGCTCTTCCATCCTATAGATCTGGTTCATCTCGGCCACCAGTTCAGCCCGCGAGGGCACTTTGGTCTGCCTCCAGTACCTTGGGATTAATCTCCTTGCCCCGTCAAAAAATGCCTTCACAGGCTTATCTTGAAGTTGGCGATCAAGATATTGCTTAAGGATAGAAGAGCCAGTTCCGGCGTCGGCTCAAACCTAGTGGATGACACTTTATGCAGAAGGGCAAACACGTCTAGCCAAAAATATTGTATGAGAGGACAAGACCACCACATGTCGATGTATGAGCCTCTATCGTTTGAGCATCTCCAGCATTCTTCAGAGACAGATGGGAACATGGAATGAATTCTGGAGGGGCAATGATACCACCTAGAAACTATTTTGTAGCCCCGTTCCTGTGACACTACATCCAGCGACGACTTGTGGGTAAAGAGAAATATTTTTGAGCGTTCCTCACGCATGAGGGGTCTCCCCAAATCCACCTCCCATTTCAAGAAGAAAAGGGCATCATCCTGCCATCCAGACAACTCAATCTGGAACATTTTGTATAGCAGGGCAATGGTGTGTTCCAGAGGCTCTCCCCCCAGACACAGAGGCTCAAAGGGCGTCAAGGGCCTATAAAAGTTAGTTTGTGGTGAAAGGGAGTTAATAAAGCTCTTCAATTGCTCATAACCAAACTAAGCTCCTGCGGGAGTGCGGTTGTCAGGAAAGAAAGAATGAAGGGGCCTCATACCCAAATTGGACACTAGATCCCTCATTATGGACACCATGCCTCTGGACATGTGAAGAAATATGTTGCCTGTTAAATCTGTCGGGGGTAGAGAATTATTATGTAAAGGTGTCAGTGGTCCAGGTATAGTGGAAATGCCCAGGAGTGCGTTCGAACTCCTGAGAAATGAGGACAAGCTCTTTACGAGGAACGGCCTGGCCTGAGTGCACGGGTGCAAAGGGGCTGGCGACCACAACGCTACGTGAGGGGCGCAGTCTGTCTGAGATATCTCCACCTCCACCCAGCGCTTAGAGGTTTTGTTATGGTAGAGATCCAGAAGGCATGTTCCCAATGAAGCAAGATGATATTTTTTGAGGTCTGGAAGGCCTGCCCCCCCGCAAGTCTAGGCTTGTTCAGGACTCTATAGGTCAGCCAAGGGCGTCTGTGTGCCCATACGAATCTGGTTATGGCAGCTTTTAATCGTGAAAAAAGGGAAGCTGGCAAGGGTATGGGAATTGCCTGGAAAAAATATAACAGGCGAGGCAGAATATCCATCTTTATGGCATTTATCCTGCCTAACCAGGATATTGGCAGTTTATTCCATTTCAGGAAATCCGCCTCTATTTTCCCCAAAACTTTAATGATATTAGCTCCGTACAAGGACGAGACATCAGCAGTCAAGTCAATGCCAAGATATGACAATGATTTCCCTTGCCATCTAAAGGGGAACGATGCTTGAAGCTGATCGATCACCTGGTGCGTAAGGGAAATATTAAGCGCCTCCGACTTGTGCATGTTCATTTTAAAATTGCTCAGAGAGCCAAATCTGTGAAGTTCCAATATAATGTTCGGTAGGCTCGTCACTGGATTTGTTATGAACAACATCAAGTCGTCGGCGAAGAGAGCTAGTTTATCCTCCCTGCGTGGAGCCGGGACCCCTTTAATTGATTGTTTGGACCTTATTGCCACAGCCAAGTGTTCCATTGTGAGAACATAGAGCAGGGGGGACAACGGGCACCCCTGTCGCGTTCCGTTCTTGATGTCAAAGGAATGGGAAATACCCCCAATAACCTTAATCTGAGCAGAGAGGTTTGTATATAAAGCCGAGATCCTATGTAGCATTGTTTGCTGCAGACCTGCCGCCTCAAGGACCTGGAACATGAACTCCCAGTGCACCCTGTCAAAGGCCTTTTCTGCGTCCACCGACAGGATGCACGTGGGTAATCCAGTCCTCCGCACTCTATCAATCAGGGATATTGCACGTATTGTGTTATCTCTTCATTCTCGTCCTCTAACAAATCCTACTTGATCAGTGCTAATAAGACAGGGAAGAAGCGGCTGCAGTCTATTTGAAATGAGCTTGGCATACATTTTAATATCTATATTGATCATTGATATTGGTCTATAGCTCCCGCACTGGGAGGGATCTTTACCTGGCTTGGGGAGGACAATTATGTGGCTGCCAGCGCCTTTCGGGAAGGATCCGCCATTGGATACGTAGTTCCAAGTGGACAAAAATTGGGGGCTCAATTGGTCAATAAAGCGCTTATAGAAACCCGCTGTAAACCCATCAGGCCCTGGACTTTCCCCAATCTTTAAATCTTTAATGACGTCTGTTACCTCCTCTAATGAGAAATCCTCCTCTAGGCCTGTGGTTATTATTGGGTCCAGCTCTGGTAATTTGGTAGAGCGAATATACGTTTTTATTTTCTCTACTAATTGTTGTTTAGGGAGGTCAGAAAAATGACCCTTAATATTGTATAAATTTTGATAATATTCCCTAAAGTATTGTAATATCCCCTTTATGTTCTGGATTTTTTTCCCCTGTTTATTATTTATGAATGGTACGTAAGTAGCAAAGTTGCGTGGGTGTGGTGCTCTGGACAGAAACCTGCCGCTCCTAGTCCCATACTGGTAGAACTTGCCCTTAAGTCTTTCCCTCCAGCATCGTGTTCTCTGGTCTAAGATGGACAGCAGTTTCTGCCTGTCTGTAGATAATTGACCAAATATGTCCTGCGCATTTGTGCGTTTGTGGGCGGATTCTAGGTCAGAGATCTGGGAAGAAAGCGTTTTGATCGCCTCCATTCTTTCCTTTTTAAGCTGACTGCCATGTTTTATGAGGACTCCTCTCAACACACATGTTAATGCCTCCCACTTCATGGATGGAGCAGATTGGTCAGCCATGTGATCCAGTGTGAAGTTTGAGATTGTCTGGGTCACGTCTGCCAAGCATAACGTATCCTGCAAAAAGTTCTCATTGAGGCGCCATGTAAATCCTGACCTTTCTGCTTTGCCAAGTTGTATGGAAAGATATATAGGGGCGTGGTCAGACCAAAGGATGGAGCCTATCTTTGTGTTTAAGTGGAAATCTAGGAGCGTCTGGGATATGAAGAAATAGTCAATCCTGCTGTAAAGTCGGTGTGGCATGGAGTAGTAGGTGTAGTCTCTCGTGTCTGGGTGAAGAACCCTCCAGGCGTCCACCAGCTTCAGGCCCTGCAGCTGTCTTTTAACTTTATGTATAGAGGACTGAGGATATGAGGACTTACCCGAGGAGACATCCATGGACGGATCCATTGGCAAATTGAAGTCGCCACCGAGTATCACAGGAAGGGACCTGCGAAGTCCTCCAGTAATGTCTGACATCTGGCTCCGAACCCCTGCTGGTCCTTGTTGGGAAAGTACACATTAGCTATCACAACATTGTGGAAGGCCCAAGAAACTCTTAGAAAGACGTATCTGCCCAATGGGTCGATGAGCGAGCCTAAAGCGGGCTTTACACGCTACGATTTCGCTACAGCAATCTCGTTGGGGTCACGGCTTTTGTGACGCACATCCGGCCGCTGTAGCGATGTCGTAGCATGTGACTACTAGGAGCGATTTTGGATCGTTGCAAAAACGTCCAAAATCGCTCCTCGTTGACATGGGGGTCCGCTGCCAGTTATCGCTGCTGTCGCTGGGGCGAAGTTGATCCTCGTCCCTGCGGCAGCACACATCGCTACGTGTGACGCCGCAGGAACGAGGATCATCTCTTTACCTGCCTCCCGGCCACAATGCGGAAGGAAGGAGATGGGCGGGATGTTACGTCCCGCTCATCTCCGCCCCTCTGCTTACATTGGGCGGCCGCTTAGTGACTTTACTGTGACGCCGAACGGACCGCCCCCTTAGAAAGGAGGCGGTTCGCCGGTCACAGCGACGTCGAAGGACAGGTAAGTATGTGTGACGGGAGTGCGCGATTTTGTGCGCGATCGGCAGCGATATACCTGTCGCGCACAAACGATGGGGGCGGGTCTCATGCTAGCGATATCGGGCCGGATATCGCAGCATGTAAAGCCACCCTAAAACCTCAGGAGTGAAAGACTTGTGGAAGGCTATGGACGTCCCGCGGTACTTGGAGTCTGGCCAAGAGCTGTGATACCACACTGGATAGAATTTAGATGAGCACCGAGGCACTGAATCTTGCCTAAAGTGTGTCTCTTGGAGTAGTAATATGGAGACACGCTGTTTATGGTTATTATAACTTATTTGACTTCTTTTGTGAGGGATGTTAAGCCCCTTTACGTTCAGAGAGCAAAACTTGAGACTATTCATTGTGTCTGAGTAGGGTAAACAAACTGATATTTGGGACTGCCACGACTGCCCAGACGAGAAAGAGAGGGAAAAAGAGAGAAAGCATAGACAAAGGCAGAAGACATAAGATAAAAAACATTAATAGTAGACCTTGCGCAAAAGCGCTTGTCTCGACCTGAATGTGCCTAAGGAGAGCAGTAATGTCTGTTCTGCGCACTGTGAAGGGGGAGAAGAAGCCGAAAACAGTGCTCACTCCCTCACCGACCCTCCCAGCCATTCAAACATAGTATAATAACATTGGGGTATTGGTGTAGTGCAACTTGACCCATTATGGCAATGAAGCCCTGAACATATACTTTAACAGTAACTTAATTTTAAACCTTAAACATTAGCAGAGATCGTGCAGCGGACTGCGAAGGAGAGTATGAGGGGAGGGTGAAGTGGGGGATTGGAGAAGGTGAACTGGTGAATGAGGGGGAAGAAATGGAAGAAAGGGGGGGCAGAGGGGAGAGAAGAGAGGAGGAAGGGGAAGAGGGGGGGAGAGGTGGGGGAGGGAAAGGGGTTAGAGGGGGGGAGAGGGAGGTGGGCAAGGGGGGGAGAGGGAGAGGAGGAGGGGAAAAGGGGGTAAGGGGGGGAGAAGGTGGGAGGGAGAGGAAGGGAGAAGGAAGAGGTTTGGGGGTTTTTTTTGTGCAGGAAGAGAGAGCAAAGTCACAGACTATCTAATGTTATTCTGACTTCCCAAAAAAGTTACAAACAGTGTGTGTGCGGTGCAGAGCCATGCGTGTGCAGTACAGAGCCATATGTGTGTGTGTGTGCGGTGCAGAGCCATGCGTGTGTGGTGCAGAGCCATATGTGTGTGTGTGTGGTACAGAGCCATATGTGTGTGTGTGTGGTGCAGAGCCATATGTGTGCGTGTGCGGTACAGAGCCATATATGTGCGTGTGCGGTGCAGAGCCATATGTGTGTGTGTGCGGTGCAGAGCCATATGTGTGCGTGTGCGGTGCAGAGCCATATGTGTGCAGTGCAGAGCCATATGTGTGCGTGTGCGGTGCAGAGCCATATGTGTGCGTGTGCGGTGCCGAGCCATATGTGTGCGTGTGCGGTGCAGAGCCATATGTGTGTGTGTGCGGTGCAGAGCCATGCGTGTGCGGTGCAGAGCCATGCGTGTGCGGTGCAGAGCCATATGTGTGCGTGTGCGGGGCAGAGCCATATGTGTGTGTGTGCGGTGCATAGCCATATGTGTGCGTGTGCGGTGCAGAGCCATATGTGTGCGTGTGCGGTGCAGAGCCATATGTGTGCATGTGCGGTGCAGTGCCATATGTGTGCGGTGCAGAGCCATATGTGTGCGGTGCAGAGCCATATGTGTGCGGTACAGAGCCATATGTGTGCGTGTGCAGAGCCATATGTGTGCGTGTGCGGTGCAGAGCCATATGTGTGCGGTAAAGAGCCATATGTGTGCGTGTGCGGTGCAGAGCTATATGTGTGCGTGTGCGGTGCAGAGCCATGTGTGCGGTGCAGAGCCATATGTGTGTGGTGCAGAGCCATATGTGCGTGTGCGGTGCAGAGCCATATGTGCGTGTGCGGTGCAGAGCCCGATGTGCGTGTGCGGTGCAGAGCCCGATGTGGTGTGCGGTTCAGAGCCCGATGTGGTGTGGGGTGCAGAGCCCGATGTGGTGTGGGGTGCAGAGCCCGATGTGGTGTGTGGTGCAGAGCCTGATGTGGGGCTGTTATTTGCAATGCTGTAGTGATAACAGGTCAGTGTTGAGGCTGAATACTGACAGGGAATGTGTGTGCAGGGGGCGGGCAGGGGGCGAGGCTGGACACTGAGGCCGGGCGGTGCCAGCTCTGACTGAGGTTTTGCACAGGAAGTGGTCAGTTTGCTTGTGCTGAATGTAAACAAGGAGCTGCAGAGAATAAAGGGTGAATTCAAGAGGAACAAAAGTTAGAAAACAAAAAATAACAATGTAGGGGTGTTTTATATGACAATACAGCACAGATTAGTTTAACAAAAAATTTTGAGTTTATGTCGGACAACTCCTTTAATGGGTAGAAGAAGGAGAAATCATGGCATCCCTGTTTTAGGACCAGCAAAAGGGATGTAATGAGACCCGGTGGGTCTGTCTTCTAACCACTTGTGGATGGTGATCCTGAAACTTTTAAATGTCAAAGGAGATCAAGAAGGGGACTTCTGCTGCTCCATTGGGGTCTGTTTGGGGGTTTTCTGTCTGTTCCTCGATCCAGAGGCCTCTTGCCAATTGGGTGGAATCACCGGCAGGTGTAGGCTTTTCGGCCAGTCAGGTAGATCTGTCATTGGTAACTCAAATGTTCCAAGGAACTTAGGAAGGTCCCCAAGGGACCGAAATATCGCCGACTTACCCTCCTATGTAGCCACCAGTTGAAAGGGGTAGCCCCATCTGTATATTATATTTTTGTCCCGAAGTTGATCCAGCAGGGGGCGCAAGGCCCTCCTCAGCATGAGGGTGCGCCTGGCTAGGTCAGGGAGCAGCGTAACCTGAGAATCCTGGAAAGCAATTGATCCTTTGGATCTGGCTGCTGCCATAATGCGTTCCTTGGTTTTATACAAGTGCACCCGACATATCACATCTCTGGGCCGTGCATTGTTGGGTGGTTTGGGCCCCAAAGCTCTATGAATGCGATCTAATTCAACAGTGGTTACCTGATTCTCCCCCAAGATCTGCATGAATATCTGCTGTGCCTGGCAGAGTGATGGTTAATTATTTCACGGTGCTGCTTTAACTCTAATAGAGCTGCATCCTGTGATCTCTCCACCCCCTCCACTCTCTCTGTGAACTCCCTCTGCAGGGCATGTATCTCTTGCTTGTAGGTGTTCTCCAGCCTGCACACAAGCTTTTCCAAATCATGTTTGGTGGGCAGAGATTTAATGTATTTACTAATGTCACGGAGATTCACCTCCTCAGAGTCTATTTCATTCTCACTGGAATCCTGAGAAGCGGTGACTGGGGAATCCCCTACCTTTGACACATGCTTCAGTGAGGAGTGTTGTTGTTTCCCTGCCGTCGCCATCTTGGCCTGAGCAGCTCGTGTTTGAGTGGGGGTGCTGGAGGCCAGGAAGTGATCCATCCTGCTTGTCCCGGTCTCCGGATCTGCTGCTTGCTTGAGGGAACGTCTGGGTCTGCCCATGTGAGGTTTGGGCTCAGCTGCACCACCTGTAAGAGGCTGAAAGGTCGGCCTGGGCACAGAGCTAAGGAGATGTGTGTCTCACTCTGCCATCGGCAAGCCACGCCCCCAAAATTATTTATTTTTATCTTTATGTTTGAAGCCTGAGATGTGGGAAAAGGTTCAAAATTCAAGGGGGCCGAATACTTTCATAAGGCACTGTAACTATGTCAGTCACATGGCCACAATAACAGTAGGAGTCACAATGTGCCCACTACAAATCAGACAGAGAACGCCAGAAACAGCCCACCATATTGTGCCTATGTCAGTCACATTGTTCCCACATTAGTGCCAACTTGCCCTATTTCAGTGACCACTGCAATTATATTGGCCCTGAAAGTTCCCAGCCACTTGTTTTTTTCATCTTACCCAGGTTGGGTTGCCAATTCAGACAAAGTGGCCGGTTATGTCAGCCAGGCAGACAGGTCACAGTCACCCTGTGTGTAACCAAGTAATGTGTCATGTTCACTGCCAGGGATGGTACTGCAGCAAGCAAAAGTGGACTCACTGGACTACAGGGGAACCACGGGCCTACCCCTTTTAGTGGGAGAAGCTTGATTAAGCGCCCACTGCGAGGCAGACACCAGGTGCTACTCCCAGGGCAGGAACCTGGACTGTGGCAGCTGACCCACAGGGCAGGGACTGACACAGGAGTAGACAGGGCTTAGTCTGACGTGTAGACAGGGAGCACCAGAGAGACAGATGGCATGGCCGGGGTGGATAGGCACAGTATCTGGTGTGGTGACGGCCGCTGGGGTGACTGAGGCTGGAGGCATAACCAGGGCAGAAAGACACAGTCTCTGGTGTGGCAAGGGCCATCAAGGTAGCTGAAACTAGAGGCATGGCCAGGGCATACAGGCACAGTATCTGGCATGGCAAGGGCCACTGAGGTAGCTGAGGCTGGAGGCACGGCCGAAACAGACAGACAGGGAAATATTACACTGTAGTAAAGGCACAGCGGATAAGGGGACCTGACAACTAGCTATCTAGGGCACAGGATCACTAGCTAACTAACCGCATTGATCTGGCACCTCCCCCAGTGCACCTCAGCGATAGGCTGAGAGGCACTTCCTGGAAGTGATGCGCTGGCCTTTTAAGAAGAGGGTACTGGTGCCCGCATGCTCCCAAGGAACACTACCGGAGGACCTATACCATGTGCACAGGCCCTGGGAGGAGGAAGCAGAGAGCGCGCACGTGGCGAAGTAATGAGACTCTGGGACATATGTGAGGGCTGGTCACGGTGGTGAGTAGCGTGCATCCCAGTGGGAAGAGGAGAGCAGGGAGTGCAGGGAAGCCAGCATTATACAATGTCAGAGTGAAAGCGGTTAGGGCATTGGTCCATCCTGTGTTCTCTCTCATAGTTACCATTCTCTGCAAGCTACAGTATCAGACATATTTCTCTGATTAGCCCCACTCAAGGATGCCCTGGTACTCTGGTGGGTCAGTCTGAGAGTAGCAGAGAGGTATAAGGTCAGTCTAACCAAGCCATATGTGGGCAATTGGATGTGTAAATAACTAAATTACCATGATTAGGAATTATTGCTCTTTAAGAATTGTCTTTTCAAGACTCAGTGTGATCATCAAGCCAAGCTCCTTAAATCTCTCAACTGGAATTTTGGACCACTCTTCTTTTGCAAACTGCTTAAAAAGTTTCTAAATACCTTGGTCAGCCAATTCTGCCTGTGAGCGTCGCTATTGCAGACCGCTGATCCCCATGAAGTGACTTCTGGGTTGTGTACGGAGTTTCACCGCTCAACACAACCCAGTGTCACAGCGCAGCATGTCGCGCGCGCTGTTCTTCACTGCAGAGCGCCACATGCAGGAGCGATGCTGGGCTGTGATTTTCATATTGCCCATATGCCCATTGCCACAAGTGAGTGTGAACTAGCATCACATACTTGAATAAAGTTTTTTACCCACAACTTTGGAAAGTGCCAAAAATTTTGTCCTGCCCAATTTTTGCGGTTTTGTTTGAAATTATGTCCAATTTGCCTTTTTTTATGTGTTGTTCCAATACACACAAAAAAAATGAGCTTGAGTATAACCAAACATGTGTAATTGCAAGTATTTTCTGGGAGAAATACTTAATTTTCTGGTACAATTTCAAGGGTGCCAACACTTTCAGCCATTACTGTAAGTACAACAGTATATAGGGGTCAGAATGGGGGATATTATTACTTTATAACGGGCCAGAGTGGAAGACACTATTCTGCTTTTCGGGGGAAGAGGCTGGCAGATTCAGAGATATTTTAAGTGTATAGGGGACAGAATGGATGATATTAAAAGTATATGGGGATCAGAATAGGGACATTATAAGTGTCCGGGATTCACAGTGGAGAACATTATAAGTATATGGGGCCACAAGGTGGGCATTATAAATTTCAAAGGGTAAAAATAGAGATATTATAAGTGTATGGGGTTCTGAATGTGGGATATTATAAGTGTATGGAGGCCACAATGGGAAAATTGTAAGTACAGTTAGGACCAGAAATATTTGGACAGTGACACAATTTTCGCTAGTTGGGCTCTGCATGCCACCACATTGGATTTGAAATGAAATCTCTACAACAGAATTCAAGTGCAGATTGTAACGTTTAATTTGAAGGTTTGAACAAAAATATCTGATAGAAATTGTAGGAATTGTACACATTTCTTTACAAACACTCCACATTTTAGGAGGTCAAAGGTAATTGGACAAATAAACCAAACCCAAACAAAATATTTTTATTTTCAATATTTTGTTGCAAATCCTTTGGAGGCAAACACTGCCTTAAGTCTGGAACCCATGGACATCACCAAACGCTGGGTTTCCTTCTTCTTAATGCTTTGCCGGGCCTTTACAGCCGCAGCCTTTAGGTCTTGCTTGTTTGTGGGTCTTTCCGTCTTAAGTCTGGATTTGAGCAAGTGAAATGCATGCTCAATTGGGTTAAGATCTGGTGATTGACTTGGCCATTGCAGAATGTTCCACTTTTTTGCACTCATGAACTCCTGGGTAGCTTTGGCTGTATGCTTGGGGTCATTGTCCATCTGTACTATGAAGCGCCGTCCGATCAACTTTGCGGCATTTGGCTGAATCTGGGCTGAAAGTATATCCCGGTACACTTCAGAATTCATCCAGCTACTCTTGTCTGCTGTTATGTCATCAATAAACACAAGTGACCCAGTGCCATTGAAAGCCATGCATGCCCATGCCATCACGTTGCCTCCACCATGTTTTACAGAGGATGTGGTGTGCCTTGGATCATGTGCCATTCCCTTTCTTCTCCAAACTTTTTTCTTTCCATCATTCTGGTACAGGTTGATCTTTGTCTCATCTGTCCATAGAATACTTTTCCAGAACTGAGCTGGCTTCATGAGGTGTTTTTCAGCAAATTTAACTCTGGCCTGTCTATTTTTGGAATTGATGAATGGTTTGCATCTAGATATGAACCCTTTGTATTTACTTTCATGGAGTCTTCTCTTTACTGTTGACTTAGAGACAGATACACCTACTTCACTGAGAGTGTTCTGGACTTCAGTTGATGTTGTGAACGGGTTCTTCTTCACCAAAAAAAAGTATGCGCCGATCATCCACCACTGTTGTCATCCGTGGACGCCCAGGTCTTTTTGAGTTCCCAAGCTCACCAGTCAATTCCTTTTTTCTCAGAATGTACCCGACTGTAGATTTTGCTACTCCAAGCATGTCTGCTATCTCTCTGATGGATTTTTTCTTTTTTTTCAGCCTCAGGATGTTCTGCTTCACCTCAATTGAGAGTTCCTTAGACCGCATGTTGTCTGGTCACAGCAACAGCTTCCAAATGCAAAACCACACACCTGTAATCAACCCCAGACCTTTTAACTACTTCATTGATTACAGGTTAACGAGGGAGACGCCTACAGAGTTAATTGCAGCCCTTAGAGTCCCTTGTCCAATTACTTTTGGTGCCTTGAAAAAGAGGAGGCTATGCATTACAGAGCTATGATTCCTAAACCCTATCTCCGATTTGGATGTGAAAACTCTCATATTGCAGCTGGGAGTGTGCACTTTCAGCCCATATTATATATATAATTGTATTTCTGAACATGTTTTTGTAAACAGCTAAAATAACAAAACTTGTGTCACTGTCCAAATATTTCTGGACCTAACTGTATATGGGACAAAATAATAATTTTTATTTTTATAGCGCCAACATATCCACAGCGCTTTACAATTCAGAGGGGACATGTACAGACAATATAAGACAATACTAAAACACAAAATTCAGATACCAAGAGGAGTGAGGGCCCTGCTCGTAAGCTTACAGTCTATGAGGAAATATGGGAGGCACAAAAGGTGAATGGGGGAAAAAATCTTGTCATATGGTGCAGCCATCGATTTAATAGGGGACTGAAAACCATCTGCGTGGACCGGTCGTCAGCCAGAATTTATACATACAGAGTGTAAAAAAGTACATGAAAATGAATGCAACCAGAAGATACAGGGGACAAAAATTGGTAATAAATTTTATGAAGGGCAGAATGGGACTAGATTAGATGAAGAAATGCATTTTTAGGGCCCGCTTAAAGGTGTGGATGTTGGGAATTAATCAAATTGTTCTTGGCAGTGTGTTCCAGAGCATTTTCACAGCTCGTGAGAAATCTTGAAGACGGGAGTGGGAGGTTCGAATTATTGAGGATGTCAGTCTTAGGCTATGTGTCGACGTAGCGTCGAGCCTCTTGCAGTTCAAAACGCACCCATTTGCATAATTGGTTGTAGCCAAGAATGTGCGCTTTCTTTCTTAAATCTTCGAAACGCATCAATTTTATGTGCGTATTAGCTGCGTTTCCATAGCGTTTCAATAGCGGAATCTATGTCGAAACGTTGCGTTTCGTTGGCATCATTTGGTTGTATGTTTCCACAGCTTGTGTGTGGTAAATAAAGATATTCAATGTCCGTGGTTATTTAAATAAAAAAGTGATGGTTTCTGCTGATGTCATATCCTTTTTCATGTAAAGACTTGTCTTTTTTAACGAAACATGTTTAGCACACAGCACAAATAATTTTTTCTGACATTTTACACAATAAACATTATAATCCACCCTCTTCCATTTTGAGTCATATTTTATTTTGATAATATTTTAAATGAAATTTATTCAGAACGTTACAAAGAAATTTGTTTGAATGTCACAATTTCTTACTATCAAATATGCATTTTTATCATACACTCCATAGTATATTTTTTAATTAACATTTATTTAATATTACCGAAAAAAGGCACATGACAAGATCATAAATTCTGATTCTAGTCATACTATATTCTGCATACAATATTTGTAAAGTTTGTATTTGTATAAAGAACTTATTAAATTAACGCTAATAACAAACACAACAATATTTAATTATCAAATACAGTTGCGTCTACAAAGAAACCATGCATATCCAAAGAACCAAAACATAAAACATAAATATCTCACAAAAAAAAAATCAGAAAAAATAAGAAATCCTTCAGTAATGATAATACAATCCATCACAACATCATGGCTGAGAATACAATTCTTGTGTGTAGTATCCCCTAATTTGTTCATTTGTGCATGTAGGAATATTACCATGAGGTTGGATGTGCACATTACTATGTGTGTCATAATGTTGTCTAATTTGGGGCATATAAACATGTTTCATTGCTGGTGGTGCATATGATGTTGGATTTTGTGATTGGGTTTGTTCTCTGTTATTATTTTGTGATATGGATGGTGGCTGGGTTATTTGCTCATTGTGTTTGTTAACTGTATTAAAAGATGTTTCTATAAGTTTCACTAAATCACCAGAGGATGGACCGGTATCCTGATTTTCAAAGCATCCTAGCAACGCACACATTACAGTCATGCATGTTGATTTTGCTTTTCCATCCTTCAGTCTTCTGATGCTTAATGCTATGCTCATTCCAAAACTATCATATTCATCAGCGGTTGATGATGTTTGTATTAATTTTAATGTTTGGGAGGTTAATTCATCAGAATCATAATTATTTTTATTACTTGGATTTTTTTTTTAATTTTTTGGCTTTTGATAGGTTGGTTTTTTTGGCAAATCATTGATACTTGGTGCTGCTGTAGCCTCACTGGTGTTTTGAATTTCTACATCATTGTGTTCATCATACAGTTGTGTTTGCAGAGAAGAATCTTCTTCATTTTTGATCGCTGTTGGTTCTGAAGTTTCACCTGGTTGGTCTTGATTTTGTTCAGTTTCACCTGAGAGATTCCCCTGTGTCCTAGAATCATTTAATGTAATGTTTATGTGTATGCCGTGTTATTATAAATATATTTTAGTTAATTTATTTACACAATCAAAGTCATTTTGCTTATCTGAAATTACATGATGATTTATATTTTAGTATATTTTTAGATTATTTAAAATATTATGCGTTGATGGCTGTAACAAAAATTTCTACCTTTACAAATATTAAAGAACTTACGGTCTCAAATAACGTCCAGTGGTCAGAAATTTCAAATCGTCATAATACATGAAGTTGGGGCGTTCCGGAGACATGCCACTTTTGGTGGCCTTTATGCGAATTTTATTATATCGGTCTTTTACCGAACGCCACCTTTTACGGACATCTTGGTCTATAAAAATGTTTATATTTGTACTTTATAGATAAATTAAACGTAACATTTAAACTAATTTATAATAACCAAAAAAAATACATTACCAATCCGATTCTGTAGAGCTTTATCTGCCTCATCCCACTGAGGATATAGCTCTCTACAAATAGTTACCCAACTATCTGACCGACGAATTTTCTCCTTATATTCGGGGCATGTGGGGTCCCAAATACAGGGCATTGATTCCACCTATATAGCTGTGAAATTATCACAATGCCAATTTTAAAGATCCGTGGCATTTCAAATATTTTATGATTTTTGTATGTGATCGTTAACTTTATTATATCATATAAATAATGTATTTTTACTTTTTTCAAACATTGTCGGCAGTGACAACTCCATAACTAACGTTTAAGTTCTAATATTAATATCTTCTTTAGGCAAATAACTTAATATGTTTTTTTGGATGTCAGATATAGCAATAGATTATTTTAGCGAGGTTGCTGTAATATATATATACATGGCAAGCATTTTTAAATTTTGATCAGAAAGGCTACCAATGAATTAAATTTTTTTTTTATGGAGGTGCAAAGTACAAACATGATTATACATACCAGATGTATCAGTTTTGTAACATCCAGTTTCAGTCTTTTGTACCAAGCCATTGTGTAGATTCCTGGGAAATTGCAAAATTGGGTAAAGGATCTTCTGTCTGAAAATCACAAGAAATCCAAAACACATGCTTTCCCTGTTTTTTTAAAAGGATGTGATGTCATTGGTAATGTCTATTGATGTCACTTCCATGTTTAAATTACTGCGTTTTGCGTTTCAAAACGCGTTTTGAACGCACATGAAATGCAAGCAAAACGCAGAAATTCTGAAAAGACTGGGCACTCCCTGTTTCTCATTGACTTCTATGTTATCGAAACGCACCTCAAATGGCAAAAACAATTGACATGCTGCTTTTCTAAACGCATGGTTTTTGCCACAAAATATGCAAATTTTCTGCAGCGTTTTAAACTGCATCGTGGGCACAGGAATTCACTATTTCTCATTGACTTTGCTGGGAAATCAAAACGCATGCATTTTGGCACTAAAAAGGTGCAGTTCAAAACGCTGCAGAAACGCATGAAAAAACGCAACGTGGGCACAGGGCCTCAGGTCATTAGCAGAATGGAGGGCACGGGTGGGGCGATAGACAGAGATGAGAGAGGTAATGTAGGGCGGTGCGGAACTGTGGAGCGCTTTATGGGTCAGAGTGATAAGTTTATATTGGATTCTGTAGCAGATAAGCAACCAGTGCAATGACTGGCACAGAGCAGAGGCATCAGTAAAGCGGTTGGAGAGGAAAATTATCCTGGCTGCGGCATTCAGAACGGATTGGAGAAGGAAGAGTTTAGTAACAGGGAGACCAATTAATAAAGAATTACAGTAATCCAAGCAAGAATGAATAAGAGCAACAGTAAGAGTTTTTGCAGAGTCAACATAAGTGATGTATGTAAAGCGCTGTGGAATTACTGGCGCTATCTAAGTGAATAAATAGTATTATTAGTGTATAGGGGCCAGAATGGGGACATTATTATTATATGGGGTGTAAGATGACGACCGGCTACATTGTAAATGGCTGGTATGTATTCCGGAAGTGGTTGTTCTCTGGGATTTAAACCTGTAATGTCTCTGCTGGTGCCTATAGTGTCACAAGTTTTGTTAAGGCATTTACAAGGGCCAGGTTTATAGATAGCTGGAGAGATGGGTGGGTCTGGCCATCTACTTACCTATACCCATGGGTGTATCTCCTGTGTTTTAATGAGACAGTTTGTTTAGTACATGGCAGTCAGTGTGAGTAGGCTGTGTGTCTGTGAAGCCTCTGGGAAGAATCCTCTGTGTGAATGGAGGATTTGTGAGTCCTGACCGGGACCGTATGTAGAGGTTAGACGCCTCTGGAAAGAACCCTCTGAGGAAAGTGAGGGTTTGCTTCACCTGACTGGGCTCAGTAAATGGAGCCGGCCATAGCTCCACAAGGATACTGGAGTAATGTGTCTGAACCTGAGCGGAGCATACCGCGAGTAAGGTAAGTGGACTGTATACCGTGTATTTACGCTCATGTAAAGCTCAAGGAAGGCTCCTGCTTTCCTTAATCTGTACGAGTTTATGTGTTGTATAATAAACCATCTGGACTTTTCAATAGAAAGTGTTTCTATTGCTATCTTGTGGACCAAGCAAAGTGGGTAACCCCATCATAAATTGTGAGTAAAATATCCCAAAAATTGGGGGATGCTATTAGTTTATGGGGCCACAATGGGGGACATCATTGGTGCATGGAGTCACAATCGGGGTTATTATTAATGTATGGATAACAATGTGGAACATTAATAATGTCTCCCATGATGGCCCTATAAAGTAATAATGTCCCCCATAATAATTTATGGGGCCAAAATTTGGAACATTGCAACAGTGACAGGGCATAAGAGGTGTACAGTATGTTATTACTGAATGGGTGCCAATAGGAAGTGGCGTTATTGCTGTATTTGGGTACAATAGTGTACATTACTACTGTATAGGGGCACAAAGTGGAATCGTATTACTGTATGAGGACAAAAAATGTGGACATATGCATTGGGCTAAGTTCACACAGGGCATCTTTTGCTGCGTTTTTCGTTCGTTTTTTGAGGTCACAAAGATGCAACAAAATGCATGCATTTCCTTCTCCCAGTAAAGTCTGTGAGATTTTGATTTTGCTGTCCACACTGAGCATCTTTTGTTGGCTGCATCTTGGCTACGTTTTTGAAGATGCACCCAAGATGCAGCATGTCAATTATTTCTGCATTTTTCCAGTATTTTTGAGCCATTCCAATCAATAGATTTGACTTAAAAACGCATTGGGCAAAAACACGGTAAAAGCGCAGTGCATTTTTCTGCTGTTCGTTTTTGGTGCATTCGTGATGCATTCAAGATGCACTGACAAAAAGATACCACGTGTGAACATAGCCTTAATACATATGGAGGCCACAGAAGCAGGGCCGGATTTAAGAGGTGGGTGGCCCGGGGCCCATTTTGGAGGGAGGCCCATTTTTCAAGGTGTTGCAATATGTAACAGAAAATTAAACAAACTCGTTTATTTACAAAAATCATTTACGCAGAGTAATTCAGGTAAAATCATTAATTTTATTATATTATTATTTTATTATATTATTATTATTATTACTATATTATTATTCTATTATTTTTTAAATTTATATTGAAAAAATCTTTGAATGCAAACTGTCTTGAAGAGCGGTTGTTCTCATTCTGCTTACATTGCTTGGGTTAATACCCAGTACAAGCAGCACCACTGTACAGTTATGGCTATGACTTCTTGGCTGCAAGGAGTCATAACAGTCTGTGCCAGGTAAAGAAGAACAAAATGAATGTCTTCATTCGGAGATGTCTGCAATGATCACTGTATTACCTGTACACTTACACTATATATTATCTATAGAGCTCCTGTGTATAATGTCGGTGGTAAAAAGTGTTAGCACTGTGGCTTTTGTTATTGATCAGTACGGTGGTATTATTTGGTCACCACTGTATATGCTGGTAATATGTGGTCATGGTGTGATCTGGCAGTATATTATTCGGAATTGTTAAAGCAGACTTTGTTCATTAACAGGATGGTAGTTACAGTATATTCAGATACTGGTGATAATATGTGGTCTTGATGGGATGGTATTTAACCATTGTATGTGACACTATTGGTATATTGGTGATGGTAGAATGGATTTTGTTCAATAATAGAATGATGGTTATATTCAGAGACTGTGGTGGTGATACAGTCATGGCCAAAAGTTTTGAGAATGCTACAAATATTAATTTTTACAAAGTCTACTGCTTAAGTTTTTCTAATGGCAATTTGCATATACTCCAGAATGTTATAAAGAGTGATCAGCTTAACAGCAATTACTTGCAAAGTCCATATTGGCTAAGAAAATGAACTTTAACCCCCACAACACATTTCAACATCATTGCATTCCTGCCTTAAAAGGAGCAGCTAACATTGTTTTAGTGATTGTTCCATTAACACAGGTGTGGGTGTTGATGAGGACAGGGCTGGCAATCAATCAGTCATGATTAAGTAAGAATGACACCACTGGACACTTTAAAAGGAGGCTGGTGCTTGGTATCATTGTTTCTCTTCAGTTAACCATGGTTATCTCTAAAGAAACACGTGCAGCCATCATTGCGCTGCACAAAAATGGCCTAACAGGGAAGAGTATCGCAGCTACAAAGATTGCACCTCAGTCAACAATCTATCGCATCATCAAGAACTTCAAGAAGAGAGCTTCCATTGTTGCCAAAAAGGCTCCAGGGCGCCCAAGAAGGACCAGCAAATGCCAGGACCGTATCTTAAAACAGTTTCAGCTGCGGAATCGGACTACCAGCAGTGCCGAGCTAGCTCAGCAATGGCAGCAGGCTGGTGTGAGTGCTTCTGCACGCACTGTGAGGCGGAGACTGCTTAAGCAAGGCCTGGTTTCAAGGAGGGCAGCAAAGAAGCCACTTCTCTCCAGAAAAAACATCAGGGACTGACTGATATTCTGCAAAAGGTACAGGGAGTGGACTGCTGAGGACTGGGGTAAAGTCATTTTCTCAGATGAATCCCCTTTTCCATTGTTTGGGACATCTGGAAACCAGCTTATTAGAAGAAGAGGTGAGCGCTACCACCAGTCTTGTTTCATGCCAACTGTTAAGCATCCTGAAACGATTCATGTGTGGGGTTGCTTCTCAGCCAAGGGAATCGGCTCACTCACAGTCTTGCCTAAAAACACAGCCATGAATAAATAATGGTACCAGAATGTCCTCCAAGAGCAACTTCTCCCAACTGTCCAAGAGCAGTTTGGTGCCCAACAATGCCTTTTCCAGCATGATGAAGCACCTTCCCATAAAGCAAAGGTGATCACTAAATGGCTCATGGAACAAAACATAGAGATTTTGGGTCCATGGCCTGGAAACTCCCCAGATCTTAATCCCATTGAGAACTTGTGGACAATCATCAAGAGACGGGTGGACAAACAAAATCCAACAAATTCTGGCAAAATGCAAACATTGCTTATGCAAGAATGGACAGCTATCAGTCAGAATTTGATCCAGAAGTTGATTGAGAGCATGCCAGGGAGAATTGCAGAGGTCCTGAAGAAGAAGGGTCAACACTGCAAATATTGACTTACTGCATTAACTCATTCTAACTGTCAATATAACCTTTTGGTACTCATAATATGATTGCAATTATATTTCTGTATGTGATGTAAACATCAGACAAACACAATTAAAAAACAGAGGGCAACAGATCATGTGAAAATATAATTTTGGTGTCATTCTCAAAACTTTTGGCCATGACTGTACATTGTGTGGTGGCATTATTTATGTCTTGTATACTGGTATTATTGGTCTTAATTTAGTGGACTTTGCTTAGTAAATGTATGGAAATATGCATTATTAAGAAAGTTTATGATTATATTATTTAGAAATATCACTTAGAAAAGGATCTTATTGCAGCATTTTCTCATTTTCTGTGACATTTTGATATTATATTTGTATTTTTTTATGGTGAGTAAGCACATACTAGTGCATCTTAATAAATTAGAATATCATCAAAAAGTTAATTTATTTCAGTAATTCAATACAAAAAGGGAAATACATATATTATATAGAGCCATTACAAACAGAGTAATCTATTTTAAGTGTTTATTTCTGTTATGGCTTACCGCCAATGAAAACCCAAAAGTCATTATCTCAGAAGATTAGAATAATTACCACAAAACACCTGCAAAGGCGTCCTAAGTGTTTAAAATGGTCCCTTAGTCTAATTCAGTAGGCTACACAATCATGGGGAAGACTGCTAAAATGACAGATGTCTAGAACGCAGTAATTGATACACTCCACAAGGAGGGTAAACCACAAAAGGTCATTGCTAAAGAAGCTGGCTGTTCACAGAGTGCTGTCTCCAAGCATATTAATGGAAAGTTGAATGGAAGAAAAAAGTGTGGCAGAAAAAGGTGCACAAGCAACCGGAATAATCGCAGCCTTGATAAGATTGTTAAGAAAAGGCTACTCAAAAATTTCACATGGAGTGGACTGCTGCTGGTGTCAGTGCTTCAAGAGCCACCACACACACAGATGTATCCAGGACATGGACTACAATTGTCGCATCCTTTGTGTCAAGCCACTCATGACCAATAGACAATGCCAGAAGCATCTTACCTGGGCCAAGGAGAAAAAGAACTGGACTGTTGCTCAGTGGTCCAAGGTGTTGTTTTCAGATTAAAGTAAATTTTGCATTTCATTTGGAAATCAAGGTCCAGGATTCTGGAGGAAAAGTGGAGAGGCCACAATCCAAGCTGCTACAGGTCTAGTGTTTCCACAATCAGTGATGGTTTGGGGAACTATGTCATCTGCTGGTGTAGATCCACTGTGTTTTATCAAGACCAAAGTCAGCGCAGCCATCTACCAGGAAATTTTAGAGCATTTCATGCTTCCCTCTGCCGACAAGCTTTTTAGAGATGGAAATTTCATTTTCCAGCAGGATTTGGCACCTGTCCACACTGCTAAAAATACCAATACCTATACCTATAGTATCACTGTACTTGATTGGACAGAAAACTCGCCTGACCTAAACCCCAAAGAGCATCTATGGGGGTATTGTCAAGAAAAAGATGAGAGACACCAGACCCAACAATGCAGATCAGCTGAAGGCTCCTATTAAAGCAACCGGGGCTTCAATAAAATCTCAGCAGTGCCACAGGCTGATCACCTCCATGCCACACCGCATTGATGCAGTAATTCATGCAGAAGGACCAAGTATTGAGTGCATTTACTGTACATACTTTTCAGTAGGGCAACAGTAATTTTTTCAGTTGGTCTTATATAATATTCTAATTTTCTGAGATGACTTTTGGGTTTTCATTGGCTGTAAGCCATAACCATCAAGAGTAACAGAAATAAACACTTGAAATAGATCACTCTGTAATGACTCTATATAATATATACATTTCCTTTTTTGTATTGAATTACTGAAATAGATAAACTTTTGATGATATTCTAATTTATTGAGATGCACTTGTATGTCTTTATAGACTATGACAGTGGTACTTGGGCCCATGCATCTCAGCAGCTGAGTGTTGGTAAGGAGGGCTTTTTTTTCGAATTTGTTGCCAGAGTGCCCGTAGGACTCTAATTATACCGCTAACAATGATTGAAACCTGGCCCCCATGATCCCGGAAATTTCTGCACAAATCTTGACACTTGTTCCAAGCAAACAGCAGCTGACATTGTCTCTCTAGTTCAGTAGATCTGCTGTCCTAATATAAAGCAAGAGAGGATTTAAGGACACAATTCTGCCTATGAATAATAGATTGAAAGTGCAGGGGTGGGATTTTGTCAGAAAGTAGCTAAGGTGGCTAGTTGTCAATCAAGTGAGAGTAAGTGTACTTTTACTCAGGAGTACAGTAACCTTATCTCAAGCAAGAATTCCAAGCAAAACTCTAAATTGTGGAGGTACAGAAGTTCACTTTCACACAAGTTACCATGTGGGGTACCAAATTTTTTTTGCATGTGCAGACTACCATGTTTCCCCAAAAATAAGACCTACCCCGAAAATCAGCCCTGACAGGATTTTTCAGTATTTTTAGATTAGGCTTGAAATATAAGCCCTACTACAAAATACCACTACCCTGAAATAGGGCTTGTGCAGCCATTTACCAGGATAGATAACTTTTATTGTCCACTTGTGTTGCTGTAAGCCACACCTAAGTAAGTGAATGAATATTCACCTTTGTCTCCACCCAGAATCTCACTCACCACTCTGAACCCTGCACTCACACACTATGCCTGCTGTACTGTATCACTGTACGAGGATCACAATCATTGGTGGCTCTCCTGAGCGGAGAGTGACAGCTGCATAGATATACATGCTGTCACTCTCAGATCAGGAGTGCCGTCAATGATTGCAGTGAACAAACGCATGGCCAATTAAGTGAATGAATATTCAACTTCATCCCAATGTAATCCCGCCCCACTGCACGGTCACACACACTCTACCTGCTGTATTGCCGGTACTGCCAGCCCGAGGATCCCATCGCAATCATCGGCGGCATTCCTGATCTGAAAGTGACAGTATTTAAGTCTTTGTAGCTGTCACTCTCAGCTCAGGAGAGTCACCAATGATTGTAATAAGGGAGAAATGCATACAAAAAAATGCAGCAAACACACAATAATCAGAAAAGATTGTTATTGCATCATGCGGTATGATCACCTGCAGAAAATATGCAGAAAACAAGCAGAAGTGTTAAATTTTTATTAAATTGTTTTATGGATGTAATAGAGAAAAATCCTCAAGCATGCCATGTTTTTATGCCATTTACCAATCACAGTAAATAATCTAATCACTGTCTTATGTGGGTCGTTACGATTACAAGGACACCAAATGTGTCCATGTTATTTGCTGATTTGTGATGTTTATTATTTTCATAAAAAGCTCATTAAAAATAACATTTTTGTAATTGTTTTTTATTATGTTTTGGTAATTTTATAGGGTGAAAAAAATCTCTTTTTTCCTAGTTGTCCTATGGCGACACACAATGGGTTAATACCTTATCCCTAGCTGGAGCAGAAGATATGTTAATTAGCAATAACATGAGATCATTAATTAAGAAGACACTCCCTCATCCTCTACAATAAAGGGAGTAAACAGACCCCACACCATGTATTTTTCCTTCTTCTTGTGGAACAGAAGTTTATCTGGATATGTGCAGGTCCTGTATACCCTTGTGTGTCCCTGGTTCCTGCATCGCATTCCTCACATACAAGAGGGATTCTCTTGTCCCTCGGGGTAGAACTCCTG
This sequence comes from Anomaloglossus baeobatrachus, assembly GCF_048569485.1. Classification (NCBI taxonomy): domain Eukaryota; kingdom Metazoa; phylum Chordata; class Amphibia; order Anura; family Aromobatidae; genus Anomaloglossus; species Anomaloglossus baeobatrachus. Next base: position 724,651,464 of record NC_134353.1, read on the forward strand.
GGCGACTGTATACAAAAGAGATTTGTCCCTCAGTCATGACGTGAGCCCAGTAAACAGGCGCCACTCTCAATGTAAGCCTTGTATAAGCCCCGCGTTGAATTTTAAATAGATTTTTCTTTCTATTTCTCATTCACTTACATGTCTCCATGTGCACCGTTACTGTCACTCGCTGCTGGAGGCAGTTACTGCATGCCCGTGTCTTGCTGACCCCACACGTGTATTTCAGCTGGGGCAGCAGAAAGGGATTCCCCGGCGGGTGACGTCACACGAACATCTTATTTAAACTGGTGCTGCACATTTGTCTGCGCTCGCTCTAGGTAGCCATGCTATCTATATGCAGAGGTATTTGGTGCACCCTTAGGGGCAATTAGTCACACTGGGTCACATGGTGATAATTTCCTTTTTCCTTATAAATGTAGGTGTCTCAGAAAAGGAAATTGAGGCATTGGCTCTGCTCTATCTGCAACCAGCCATTACCTGATGACTACATTGAGGTCCCAGGGCCGGCTCCAGGTTTTTGTGGGCCCTGGGCAAAAGAGTCTCAGTGGGCCCCATCCACATACAGACACATGTCGCGGGCGGGGAGGGGACGCTGCGCTCACCACGCTCGGGTCCGGCGCTGCTGCTGCTCGGTGGCTCGAGCGGTGGGCCGAATCCGGGGACTCGAGCGGCGCTCCTCGCCCGTGAGGGAAAGGGATGGTTTGGTGGGGTTTGGGATGTCGGTTTGTGACGCCACCCACGGTATGTGGGGAGGTTGGGACACCACCGCTGCTCTGTACGGGGATCCCAGGAGCATTGACAGGGAGCAGCTGGGATGGTTCTCTCCCCTCCATGGGTAGGGGGAATTTTGGTGGTCCCGGGGCCCGGTGATGTTGACTGGAAGGTAGATGGCGAGGTTTGGCGAGGTGCAGGGTCGCGGGGGCAGCGCGGTGCCAGACGGCACGGTGGTACTCACTCAGCCAGTAACGTACACGGAGTCTCTGGTAAAACAGACAGCTGGATGGACGGGTCCCACAGGCGGCTGCAGTGATCACTCCCGGTAGGTTGACGGTGACTGTCTCTCCCTGCACCTTTGTTGTGTTTTCGGCCCCGATGGCTATCCACTGGTAGCCCGCTCCCCGGCGGTGTGTTTGCCAGAGGAGCCTCTTTTGCCCGCAGGCGCTGGCCCTGGGAACCCTAGCTGTGGCGGTAGCTGTATTTCCCTTCACGGTTGAGCGGTTGCCTTCAGTCGGGTCTTTACTGCTGGGAAACCCCGGAGGTTCCCGTCGCTGACGGATTTGACCGGTTTAACAGCGACTCCAAGCCTGGTCGGGGTCCGTAGGCCCTGCCGGATGGTGCTGGCTTCTCTTCGCTCCCCGATCCGGTACCGGCGGGCCACCGCCTGTCCCCGGTCCTTACGGTTGTGCGTCAATCGGCCTCTCCTGCAGACGGTCACCACCGTCTGCCACCTTTGCTCTCAGGTGCCCGGGCCACGTACCCGGACACGGTCAGTCTGCTCCAGCTCCTCAACTACTACTTCCACTCTTCACTTTCCCTCACGGAACTTCAACTAACTTGCTTTTCCCGCCTCCAGGGCTGTGAACTCCTCAGTCGGAGGAGCCAACCACCTGGCTCCACCCCACCTGGTGTGGACATCAGCCCCTGGAGGGAGGCAACAAGGATTTGTGTCTGACTTTGGTGTTCCTAACCGGGGTGTGGGGTGTGTTGTTGCAGTACCTGTGACGTCCTGGCTTGTCCAGGGCGTCACATTCCCCCTTGGTTAAACGCAGACCGTCCGCGGGCTGCCCGTCCATCACCGGTTTTATTTTCTTTTAAACTGCAAAAAGTAGAAAACACATAAACATCAACATATGCATTTCTTTATAAAACTTCCCATAACGGGAGGCACGGTACTTTAACGTTACTAAACGGTAGTCTTTAATTAACGATAACGGCTTCCGCTCTCCCCCCGCCCAAACAACCTGGCCCTGATGCTGCCGCTAAGAAGTGGGCAGCACCCCTTGCCCCAGTCCAGAACCAAATTACCCGAGCGGGTACGGTCCCTTTCAGGGGACCCCGCGTCCATGGGGGGCCCCTGACCCCCGGAGGATCACCACCGGTTACGGTAGTGGCGGGCCTGGGCCATCCCTTTCCTCCAGACCCATCCTCCCAAATCAGCCTCTCCGGAGGCGGTAACGGTAAAAGCCAACATTTTTATTTACATGCCACAAGTTTGTGGTTGCCCTGCAAGTTCTCGGGCTTGTCCGTAAGTAGTTCCTTACGCACGGTGCAAAGGGTCCCTACGGGGACAACTTGCCGGCAATGGCCGGTTCAATCACAATGCTAATCTGGTCACAGTTCGGTTGATTACTTCCTCTTATTATTCGGTTACATACTTATACATTCAAGAACATCACACCCCTAAATGTTAGTCTCCCTGTACCTAAGCGGGGGTCGACCTAGGTTGGGACGTGTGGATCTACGGGGGCCAAGGTTGGTGGTGGTAGGCAGTGGGGCAGAGAACACAGCTAGTTCCTCCCCCCGGCTATCGTGTGGGGCAGGCAGAGGCATAGGGGAGTTGGGTACAGGCACATCCCTGGGCACTGGGGCATTAACGGCCACTTCCATCTCTTCTTCCTCCACGGGTTGTGGGAACAGTATTACTGGAAGGATCACTGCGCCGTTCTGTGTAGGCCAATCGACCGGGAAATCAGCCATCATGGTGTGGATTACCCCTTTCTCCTTCTCCTCAGCCGGTTCGGTAGCCGGGGCTTCAGTTGCCGTCCTCAATGGTGGGGGACACCTCTTCTGGTGATCTCGGGAAACCGTGGCCAAAGTCTTCCCCTGGTCACGGCTGATCTGGTAGGCTTTTCCATTCTCCCAATTGGTGGGTTGTATTACATACGGGGCCTCCTCCTATTGATCGTCTAGCTTATGGGCCCTTCGCTTTCGCTTCAAGACGACATCTCCGGGCAGAAAGGGACCTGCAGGCGCCTTTTTATTGAAGCACTGCTCCTGCTGCCTCCGACTCCGGCACAAATTCTTTTCCACATAGTCCTGGACCTGTCGGTACTGTGCTCTTCATCGGGTGTCCCACCCCGCTGTCGAAGGGAGCACTTCCGGGGCCTCCAACCCCATCTCCAGGTCCACAGGCAGTCGACCGGGCCGAGCTCTTATCAGGTACGCCGGTGTGCACTTTGTAGAACTGGAAGGGATGTTGTTGTACATATCGACCAGATCAGGTAGTTTTTCTGGCCATAGGTTCCGCTCCTCCAGCGGCAACGTCTTGAGGAGGTTCAGGACCAGGTGGTTCATCTTTTCGCACATGCCGTTGGTTTGGGCGTGGTAAGGCGTGGTCCGAATCTTCTTGCAACCGTACAACTGGCAGAATTCTTGGAACACCTCCGCTTCAAAGGCTGGGCCCTGGTCGGTAAGCACCTTCTCTGGGTATCCATGCGGCCAACAGAAATAGGCCTGTAATGCCCTAGCGGCGGTACGGCCGGTCAGGTCCTTGACTGGGATAACCACCATAAATCTTGAATAGTGGTCCACAATGGTCAGGGCATAAGTATACCCACTTCGGCTAGGGGTGAGCTTCACATGGTCGAGGGCCACCAGCTCCAGCGGTTGATGCGTAACGATTGGGCGTAGAGGGGCCTTCTGGCTGGCCTCGTCCCTTCTTCTTAGTGCGCAGGGGCCACATTCTCGGCACCAGGCCTCCACAGATTCCCGCATCCCACTCCAATAGAACCGCTCCCTTAACAACATTTCCAGCTTCTTCCACCCGAAGTGTCCGGCACCGTCATGGTATGCCTGTAGGACAGTGGGCACGTTAGCCTGAGGAATCACCAGCTGGTGAATCTTCTCATGGGTCTTCGGATTGATCAACTCCCGATACAGCTTCCTTTGGTGCAGGTATAGCCGGGTTCGTTCCCGCCACAAGCGTTGGGCCTCGGCAGGGGCAGCAGGGTCCATTCCAGCAGAGCCCTGTTCCACCAAGGTCTTGACCAAACGGACAGCGGGTGCCTGATCCTGAGCTTCTTGCCACCCCTTACTGGGCAGCGGGTCCAGGTTCACCTGTTGTTGATGGACACGCAACTTCTTAACCGGCGGCCGGTGAAACGCAGGCAACTCGATCTCTTCGAGGTCATCATCATCCAGCCCCTCTTCCGACAGGTGGGGCATCCGGGAGAGTGCATCGGCATTAGCATTTGTACGGGCGGCCCGGTATTTGATGGTGAAGTCGTAACTGGCCAGTCTGGCCACCCACCGCTGCTCCAATGCGCCCAGCTTAGCTGTATCCAGATGGGTTAGTGGGTTATTGTCCGTGTAAGCGGTGAACTTGGCCGATGCTAGGTAATGGCGGAACCGCTCGGTGATAGCCCACACCAGTGCTAGAAGCTCGAGCTTGAAGGAGCTGTAATTCTCAGGATTCCTTTCTGTAGGTCGGAGTTTTCGGCTGGCATAAGCGATCACCCTCTCCCTGCCATCTTGATTCTGGGCCAATACCGCCCCCAAGCCCACATTGCTGGCATCAGTATAAAGGATGAATGGGAGGCTGTAGTCGGGGTACGCTAGGATTTCTACCCCGGTCAACGCCGCCTTCAGTTGGCGGAAGGACTCTTCATGCTTTTCCTCCCATGCCAACGGAGTCCCAGTAGGCCTACCACCCTTGGTGTGCCCCACGAGGAGGTCTTGCATGGGTGCAGCCATTTTCGTGTACCCTTTGATGAAGCGGCGGTAGTAGCCCACCAGGCCCAGGAACTGTCTCACCTCCCTCACCGTAGTCAGTCTCAGCCAGTCCTGTATGGCAGTGATCTTTTCCGGGTCTGGGGCGACGCCTTCCGCGCCCACCACATGTCTGAGGTACTGTACCCTGGGCTTCAACAGGTGACACTTGGAGGGTTTCAATTTCATCCCATACTTGGCAAGGGACGCGAACACCTCAGCTAGGTGCTCTAGGTGGGCTTTATACGTCTGTGAGTACACGATTACATCGTCCAGGTACAGCAAGACAGTCTCAAAATTCAGATGTCTCAGACAGCATTCCATCAGCTGTTGGAAGGTTCCAGGGGCGTTGCACAGCCCAAACGGCATGCTGTTGAACTCACAGAGCCCCATGGGGGTAGCGAAGGCAGTCTTTTCACGGTCTTCGGGTGCCACGGCCACCTGCCAGTATCCGCTGGTGAGGTCAAGGGTAGAGAAGTAGTTAGCGGTTCTCAGCGCGGCTAGAGATTCTTCAATACGGGGCAGAGGATAGGCATCTTTATGCGTTATCTGGTTGATCTTTCGGTAAACCACACACATCCTCATTGTGCCATCTTTTTTCTTGACCAGCACCAGCGGGGCCGCCCAGGGACTGCAGCTATCCCGAATAACCCCCGCCTCTTTCATGTTTTTCAACATGTCTTTGGCGCATTGATAGTGTGTGGGCAGGATAGGTCTATACCTCTCTTTAATAGGGGGGTGCCTGCCGGTGGGTATGTAGTGCTGGACCCCTTTAATCTGCCCAAAGTCTAGCGGGTGTTTGCTGAAAACTTGCTCGTATTCTTGCACTACCCGGTATACCCCGTCCCTGTGATGTGTGGGGGTATCGTCAGTGCCTACATGCAGCTCTCGACACCACTCACCTAACTGTGCAGGGGGCGTGTGGTGACTGGCGGAGGGCGAGGAGGTCGGGGAGACCGCCTCTTGAATGGTGTGGGGGTCCAGGGTAAGCAGCTTGGCGAGCGTGGCGTACCGGGGAAGCCTAACCTCCTCCTCCCCACAATTTAATACTCTCACGGGCACTCTCCCCTTCTTAACGTCTACCACTCCCCGGGCGGCCATTACAGTGGGCCAGTGTTCGGAGGGCATGGGCTCTACCATGACTGGGTAATCACGTCCCTGGGGACCTATCGCTGCTCTACACCAGATCATCATTTCGCTCCGGGGAGGCACAGTTAAAGGGGTCACATCCATCACTCTCACTCCCCCAATCTCTCCTCCCGCAGAGTTCACTTGCTGCCGGTACATCAAGGCCCGAATCTCTCGCTGCACAGCCCTCTGTCGGCCTCCCGCTGCGGTGGCGGCCAGCTGTTGTAATAGGGTCAGCACCTCACTCATGCAATGCTCCATTACATTCGTTCCTAGCACCACCTTTGGATCATGATCGTTGGGGTCATTCACTATCACAACCATTCCTTGGTGTTGTAGCTCGGTCCGCCCCACAGTCATAGCACATGTTTGTACCCCACTTGGGTCAAGGGGAGGCCATCAGCGGCGATCAATGTCATGCTGCCGTCTGGAGGGGCAAGTTCATCCCCCCCCCAATACCATTGATACAGTGTATATGGCATCGTGGTTACCTGAGATCCAGTGTCCAGGAGTGCCATCAGTGGGATGCCGTCCACAGCCAGAGGGATGATGGGGCGGGCCCCGATGAACTGGTCCTGCCAGTCGGGGGGGCCACTGGGTTCTACTCCTGAGGATTGGCCCTTGGCCCCAGGGGTTGTTTGTTTAACGGACACCGTCAGGAGTAGTGACCGGGCTTGCTGCACTTGTAACAGATCGGAGGTCCATACCGTGGGTCAGTAGCCCTTCTCCGCTGCATTCAGGGGACATCTTCTGGGCGGTCGGACCCCCCAGGGGCCTGGATCTCGTTGGAGGCTGAAGTGCGGCGAGGATCTTGGCGAGGTCTCCATCCATACGACGGACTTGGGCAGCCAGTTCCTCCATCATTCCGCCAGAATTTGCAGGCGCTGCAGGAGTTGGGGGAGAAGGGGCTACCACGATGGGAGCCGTCTCAGCCGGCCACGGGGCCGCTCCAGGGACATCGGACGCCAGGGGCTGCAGAGCCTTAATGGCCTGTTCTTTTAACACGGCAAAGTCCACATCAGGGTGCTCTAAGGCCCACAGCCGAAGCTGTTTGCGGTCCTCCGGAGATCTCATCCCCTGCACGAACTGCTCTACCAGCATTTTGTTACTGTCAGCATCATTGATGGTATCTACCCGCTTCAGCGTACGGAGAGAAGTTTGCAGATGCAGGGCATAGTCTCTAATACTGTCAGTAGGCCGCTGTCGGCATTGGTAAAACTGCATTCGCAGTTCAGCTCCGGTGCGAGTCTCAAAGGCAATCTGTAGCTTTTCGAAGATAACGGCCACGGAGGACCAGTCTCCCTCAGCCCAGGTCTCCGTCTCCTGCTCAGCCGCGCCGGTTAGCTGCCCCAGCACTACCGCTGCACGCTGCTTATCAGTCAGGGGGTACAGTTCTAGGAGTGGGCTAAGCTTCTTCCGGAAGACCTGTAAAGTGTCAGGTTACCCGTCTTACTGCGGCAGCCAGGTAGCTCCGGGCACATAGGGCAAGGAGAACGGCATCACTTGAGCAAGGGCGGGAGCCGCGGCCCCTGCCGCTCCTGCGGCCGGAGTACGGCTGGGCCCATTCCCATCCATAGGCACTCCTACGGCTACGTCCACCGCTCCTTCAGTGGCTTCGTCGGTCGCAGACATCTTGTTTCTGTCCCCCCTTGGTTTCTTTCCGGCACCTCCTCTTCAGGGGCGGAGCTTCGGCTTTCGCGCCTCCACTGCTCGGGAAGACGCTCGAGCGGGGAACTTTTCGCGCCCAAGATGGCGGCTTCTGAAAATTTTCGGCCGGACACCTCCGGCGGGACACAAGGCGCACTTCTACCAGGCGGTAGAACGGTAAGATGCTGTTCGTGACGCCAAGTTGTCGCGGGCGGGGAGGGGACGCTGCGCTCACCACGCTCGGGTGCGGCGCTGCTGCTCGGTGGCTCGAGCGGTGGGCCGGATCCGGGGACTCGAGCGGCGCTCCTCGCCCGTGAGTGAAAGGGATGGTTTGGTGGGGTTTGGGATGTCGGTTTGTGACGCCACCCACGGTATGTGGTGAGGCTGGGACACCACCGCTGCTCTGTACGGGGATCCCGGGAGCGTTGACAGGGAGCAGCTGGGATGGTTCTCTCCCCTCCATGGGTAGGGGGAATTTTGGTGGTCCCGGGGCCCGGTGATGTTGACTGGAAGGTAGATGGCGAGGTTTGGCGAGGTGCAGGGTCGCGGGGGCAGCGCGGTGCCAGATGGCACGGTGGTACTCACTCAGCCAGTAACGTACACGGAGTCTCTGGTAAAACAGACGGCTGAATGGACGGGTCCCACAGGCGGCTGCGGTGATCACTCCCGATAGGTTGACAGTGACTGTCTCTCCCTGCACCTTTGTTGTGTTTTCGGCCCCGATGGCTTCCCACCGGTAGCCCGCTCCCCGGCGGTGTGTTTGCCAGAGGAGCCTCTTTTGCCCGCAGGCGCTGGCCCTGGGAACCCTAGCTGTGGCGGTAGCTGTATTTCCCTTCACGGTTGAGCGGTTGCCTTCAGTCGGGTCTTTACTGCTGGGAAACCCATGAGGTTCCCGTCGCTGACGGATTTGACTGGTTTAACGGCGACTCCAAGCCTGGTCGGGGTCCGTAGGCCCTGCCGGATGGTGCTGGCTTCTCTTCGCTCCCCGATCCGGTACCGGCGGGCCACCGCCCGTTCCCGGTCCTTACGGTTGTGCGTCAATCGGCCTCTCCTCCAGACGGTCACCACCGTCTGCCAACCTTGCTCTCAGGTGCCCGGGCCACGTACCTGGACACGGTCAGTCTGCTCCAGCTCCTCAACTACTACTTCCACCCTTCACTTTCCCTCATGGAACTTCAACTAACTTGCTTTTCCCGCCTCCAGGGCTGTGAACTCCTCAGTGGGAGGAGCCAACTGCCTGGCTCCACCCCACCTGGTGTGGACATCAGCCCCTGGAGGGAGGCAACAAGGATTTGTGTCTGACTTTGGTGTTCCTAACCGGGGTGTGGGGTGTGTGGTTGCAGTACCTGTGACGTCCTGGCTTGTCCAGGGCGCCACACACACACATACAGATACATACACATACAGGCATACGTACATGTACATATTTAAGGCCAAATTCACAAAAATACATCTAAATACAGATAAATCTGTACACAATCATATACACTGACCTACATAGATACACATCATACAAGCACACACAGACGCATTAGACATATTATTAATATGGGGAACCTCATTCACCTCCCTGGCTTGTCTCCTGTCCAGCTCCTCCTGGGCATGTGGCTGTGCTATGCTTATTGGTGTCCATGACTGATAGGCATGGCTGCGCACAGTGCACACTGCCACTGCTGTATATACATCACAGGAGAGGCTGGGGATATACAGCTCTAGAAGGGGGCATTCAGCTCTTGGGGGTATACAGCACTGGGGTGGAGGGGACATACAGCTCTAGGGGTATACAGCAGTGGAGTCAGGGTACAGACAGTTCTGGGGGGTATACAGCACTGGGGTCAGGGGACAGAGTTCTGAGGGGTATACAGAACTGTGGTGGGGGACAGAGTTCTGGGGGTTATACAGCACTGGGATCAGGCGACATAGTTCTGATGGGTATACAGCACTGGGGTCAGGGCACAGACAGTTATGGGGGTATACGACACTGGGGTTGGGGGGACAGACAGTTCTGGGGGGTATACAGCACTAGGATAGGGGAAAATATAGCTCTGGGGGGATATAGAGCACTGAAGTGGGGGGACATACAGCTCTGAGGTTATACAGCATGGGGTCAGGGGACAGACAGTTCTGGGGGGTATAAAGCACTGGAGTGGGCTGACATACAGCTCTATGGGTATACAGCACTGGGGTCATGGGACAGACAGTTCTGGGGGACATACATCTTGGCGGGATGTTGGTGCTGCGTCTCCTCTCTTCATGGTAGATGCACTAGAGTGTATGGGCTCCTTCCAGGTACCTTCTCTTCAGCTGTAGACAGGAGTTCAGCACACTGCATGCTAGCTCCTCCCACAGATGAACTTCAATGTCCCTGCATACAATACTCAGCAGTGACACGCTGCATGCAGAAAAGTGCGGCTGCCGCCCGAGCAATGCGGTCCCTAAGACTCGGCCTGGCTGCCGCAGGAAACATCACCCCACTGCCAAGGGCGAGTGGACCCAACGGGGGTCCAGGGCCCCAGCACTTGCCCAGATGTGGCGGCTGTTGACGCCAGCCATGTATGCTCCTCCTGTGTGACATCTCAGTCAGCTCCTCCTCTTCAATCAGAGGCTGCATCATTTCTTAGCTGTTTTAAAAATCAACTTGCAGAAACTTTCAAGAATTTAAGATCTCCACAATGAAAGGCTTAAATAAACATTATAGGGAATTTTCTCTCGAGATATTGTTGTCTACCTTATATGTGTAGCCTGATAGTGGTAGCTCCTCGAACACGGAAGATGATTATCCTATGGATGACTTATTTCTGCTTAATAATGAGGCTGTCCCCTCACTTATTAAAGCTGTAAAAAAGGGCCCTGGAACCAGACTGGGTTGCCGACCATAGGTCAAAGAAACAAAGATTATTCTAATTTCCTACTCTGAAAGAAAGGGCGTTTTCAGTACATCCGCTTTTGAAAAAATGCCTTCAGAGGGAATCGATGAAGTCTGAAAAAGGCTTAGATCTAGGAACTAGTTTTAAAAATGTCTACAAGGTAGACCCATCAGAAGCCCTGATCTAGGAACAACTTTCCAAAATTCAACATGTGGAAGCCAGATTGGCAAAAAGATCTGTCTTTCCAACAGAAGAATCCTCTCTTCTTAAAGAGCCCAGGAAATGAAGGCAGACTCTCTTCTAAAAAAGAATTATATAGCCACTGCTTCATCCTCCAAGATCACCTTGGCATCTGTTCCAGTTGCTTGAACATTAAGAATTTGGTTCAGCTAATTATCTAACTACGTGGAGCAGGGAGACTCTAGGGAGGAAATTTTAGATAAGCTTCCTCTTCTCAAAACAGCTACAGACGTTCTATGTGATGCGTTGCTTGACAGTTTGAAGCATGCCTCCAAATCCATGGCCACTGCAAACTCTGGTAGAAAAGTTCTATGGATCAAACAATGGTTGGGCGATGTGCCTTCAAAAATGTATTTCTATAATTTGCCCTTTCAACCATGAAGTCTGTTTGTATCCCAGTTGGAGGACATCTTGAAAGCCCTCACGGAGAATAAGGGCATATCTTTCCCGCAATCCAGAAAGCCTATAAGATCCCTTTGGCCTCAGAAGAGAAGGTCCTCCAAAGTCAGAAGTAGAATTTTGGGAAAAACACAATACAGCCCAAAGACAGAGTGGGACTCTATCAAGAAGAAGCTATTCTTTCATAAGGAAGCAACCTTGTGACTCTAATTATTAATCAGAAGTAGGAGGAATGTAATCCAACGTCTATCCAGCCTGGTTACAAACTTCCTCAGATGCTTGGGTACTGTCGGTGAGAAAAGGAGGTTATTCTTTAAAGCCAAAAGAATTTCCTCCCAACCAGTTTCTGTGAAATCAAAACAAAAATGCGGTAGTAGGACACTTGGTGCAAGAGTTTCTACAGAGGCACTGGAAGAAGTTCCACGTCAACAGGAAGGACTAGGCATATACTCTATAATATTCTCTGTTCCCAAACTGGGCAAAAAGTGGCATCTCGTGAAAGATCTTACCTTCCTGAATGGTTTCCTAGAGAAGAAGTTCAGAATGGAGACTATCTGACCAGTATTGTTGATTCTTCAAATGAACAATTTTCTAGCAACCATAGATATTCAAAACGCATATCTACATGTCCCAATTCTTCCATTACATCTGAAATTTCTTTGCATGGCCGTTCTGTGGTGTTCACACGTGTACCATTTTTTAGTATACCTTTCTTCCATTTGGCATCTCAGTGGCCCCAAGGGTCCTTAACAGGATAACAGTGACGCTCTCAGCGGCACTCAGACTAAAAGGAATATATGTAGTTCCTTATCGGGATCACAAGTTACTAAGTTCCCCCTCCAAAGTGCAGCTGAAGGAGGATCTGCAGAGGGCTCTGAGTTTACTGGCCTTGTATGGTTTTCTAATCAACCAGATGAAATTGCAGTCTGTGCCTTCCAAAAAGTTGAAATTCTTCGGGTTTGTTATAGATTCCTGCTATCTTTCAATATCATTATCCAGTGAAAGGATTCAGAAGCTTCAGGACAGTATTTCTCTTCTGCTCCACTCTCCCCAAATCACCATCAGAGTGGCAATGAAGGTCCTGGAAACATTGACTTCATTTACAGATGCAGGTCCATGGGCCAAGCATCATTTTTGCACTCTCCAAGTGGATATTCTCAGTTAGTTCAGGGGCCATACTTTGTGATTCTTAGTGTGGCTTCCCAGAGCCACCAATAAGGATCTATGCATATGCTTGTCTCAAACTATCCTGAATCAAGGAAGGTCTCTTCTTCCTCGTCATCCATTGAGTCTCACCTTAAATGCATTAAGCTTGGCTTGGGGTGCCCATGTCAGTAACAGCTAGGTTCAGAAACCCTGGACGAGTCAAGAAGGTCACCTATCATTCAACCTCAAGGAGCTGTGAGCAAAAAGGCTAGCACTTCTTTATTTTCAACACATTCTATACTAGCAAGTTGTAGTAGTCCGCTTCGACAATCTAGCTTCAGTTTAATACATCAACAAGCCAGGGGAACCAGAAGTGTCTTGTTGGCAGTGGAATATTCCCTGATCTTTGTCTGAGCAGAGAAGAATCTCCGCAGCATTTCAGCAGATCATGTTTCGGGAATCTATAATGTTACAGCCAATTGGTTGAGCCACAACAAGGTTCTTCTAGAAGAATGGAGTCTCAACAACAAAATATTCTGTCACGTCAAGACCAAGATGGATTTTCCCAATCTAGACGCGATGGCTATGCGTGAGAATGCAAATACTCTACGTTTTTGTTCTCTTCAAAGAAGAAATCTTCAGTGGGGTCTGGAAGGTCTGTCCCTACCCTGATCAGGCATGCTGGTCTACATTTACCCTTCTCTGTCATTTATCCTAAAAGTGTTGAACAAGATCAAGAAAGAGCAAGTAGAAAAGTAGAAGTAATAGCAAATATTCCCCTGAAGAAATTGTTTTCCTCTTGTGTGGCATCTATCAAGAGGAAAAATTCTTGAAGCTTCTGCCAGTACCAGATCTTCTGGTCCAGGGAAACAACTTTCACCCAGATCCAACTGGACTGTACCTGACGGCATGGATATTGTCCTGAAAAATGTAACCGCCTATGGTCTTTCAGAACAGATTATAATCACCCTGTCCGCCGCTAGAAGGCCAGCAACTCTAAAGGTTTTTGCAAAGATATGGAGGATTTATATTGCATGGTGTTCATCAGAAAAGGCAGATAAAAAAATCTATAGCCTCAGTATAACAGTTCCTTCAAGCAGAATTGATAGGCTATGTGCGCACGTAGAGTTTTTTCTAGCGTTTCCGCCACATTTTAAGCTGCAGCGTTACATTGTCAAAATGTATGCATTCTGCTTTCCAAGCAAAGTCTATGAGAATCATGCCAAATCCGTGCGCACGATGCTTTTCTGAACGCAGCGTTTTGAGAGTCAAAAAGTTTACAAAATCTCTGCGTTTAAGGCTATGTGTCCACTATGCGTTTTTACATGCTTTTCTGCAGCGTTTTCAGCTGCACCTTTTTAATGCCAAAATTCATGTGTTGTGATTTCCCAGCAAAGTCTATGAGAAATAGGGATTTCTTGTGCCCACCATGCATTTCAAAACGCTGCGTTTAATTTGCATAATTTGAGGCAAAAACTCAGCGTTTAAAGAAGCAGCATGTAATTGTTTTTGCCATTTGGGCTGCGTTTTGATAACATTGAAGTCAATGAGAAGCTGCAAAAAGCAAGCAACATCAAAATTCCAGCGTTTTACATGCTTTTTAGGTGCAGAAAACATGCGTTTTGGACTAACAAAACGCATGCTTCTTGGACATCAAAATAAAGATTTGATATGTCCCTTTACACACACACATAGTCCGACAATTAAATTAATGAAAAATATCAATTTATTGCTATTCTACCTCTAAATAGTATATAACCGCTAGAATTATATGAAATATAACTATTTTCTTTTTTTTTTTAATAAATTATATATGTTGTCCTTTTTTTTACTCTTTTTTTCATTATGTTTGACTGTTTATTCTTTATTTAGCAGTGTCTTTATGTTCAAAACGCATGTGTCAAAACGCTATTGAAAAGCATGTAAAAAGCGCTAAAAACGCACCTAAAACGCGGTAAATACACATGCGTTTTTAGCACTATTTTGTGGTAAAAAGCAACTTTGGCAAAATCAATTACTGCCAGAGAGTGCGTTTAGAACTGCACCTAGCTTGACACATCGTGGACACATAGCCTAAAAAAGCAACATGTCACTTATTTCGTGCGCTTTGGATGCTGCTCCCGCTCTGCCTATGGCAGAGGCAGCATCCCAAGCGCATGAAATCGTCATCTATTCTGCAGACACACTGCATCCATTAAGCAGTGTTTCTGCAGCGATTTGAAGCGCACATGCACTGCCCAAATCGCTGCAGAATTTGCAGCATGAACACTACGCCAGGTGCGCACATAGCCATAAGAGATTAAAGCGCCACACTCTCAAGACGCAGTTTTCGGCTACTAATGCTCACTCAGATAGCTTGTTTGCAAAGCATCTCCTTATTAAAAAGTTTTTTAAGGCTATCAAAAATCTGAGGCAATTCCCATTGTGTGTCCTAGGATAACCAGGAAAATCTAAAATTTATATACCTGAAATTTTTATATCCTGGAGTCCATAGGCAACACAAACTTCCCACCATATGATCATTAAAATATTCAATATCAAAAACTTAGCCTTAAAGCGCAGTAATATGGCCATATAACAAAGACGATGATCGCATCGCATTGCAATGCATGGCCTGGCTACCAATTTTCCTGAGCCAAGATGAAGAGCTGTATAGAAATATCTGCGGCCATGTGACTTCGCCCTGACACACAGATATAGGTCATAGGAGACTGCGCTCAGCTTCCAACCCTATCTCTTATACTGCAGGTGCTTCATCCATGAACGGTGGATGCCTTGTGGCTCAGTTCACAGCTGTAGGTGTAGCCTATTGCCATTTTATTATAACTCAGGTTACAATTTTCCTTTCTCATCGCTACTAAGGCCCCCTTCACACGTCAGTGATTCTGGTACGTTTGTGCATTTTTTAAAACGTACCAGAATCACTGACATACGCAGACCCATTATAATCAATGGGTATGCTCACACATCAGTGATTTTTCACTGAACTTGTCTCTGTGCAGAGTGCACCCGTGGCCGTGATTCTGCACAGAGACAAGTCAGGTTTTTTCTGGCATCACTGATGACCCACGGACCACACTATGGTGTGATCCATGTGTGATCAGTTAAACATGTACCAGAAAACATATGAAATATTAAATATTTTCAACTCACCTTACCTGCAATTCGCTGTGCAGCCTCTGTTCTCGGCAGCTCCTGCCTGGCTCATGAATATTCATGAGGGGCAAGAAAACCCGACCAGGAAGTAGCTGCTGAGAGCAGTGGGCGGACACTGGAGACCCGAGGAGATCAGCACCATGGACAGCAGCAGTAAAGGCAGGTGAGTAATGTCCATATGCAATCACGGATCACGGATTGCACATGGACAACCCACGTGTGCCGTGTATCAAGGAACACGGAGGGACATGTGCACGTTTTACACGTCAGTGAAGAACGTCAGTGAAGAACGTCAGTGTTTTTCACTGACGTGTGAAAGGGGCCTTAGGCCCCTTTCACACGTCAGTGATTCTGGGACGTTTGTGCTTTTTTTAAAACGTACCAGAATCACTGACATACGCAGACCCATTATAATGAATGGGTCTGCTCACACGTCAGTGATTTTTCACTGCACGTGTCTCCGTGCGGCGTACCCGCGTGTGCGTGATTGCCGCACGGAGACATGTCCATTTTTTTCTGGCATCACTGATGTCCCACGGACCACGCAGTAGTGTGGTCCGTGAAACACGTGCCAGAAAAAAACCTGCTTTTAAAATAAAATCATTTTTACTCACCCGGCGTCCAGCGATGTCTTCTGCAGCCCGTTCTCCCTGCTGCTTCTGAGCCGGCTCGTTATTGTTACGCATATTCATTATGCGCGACACAGCCGAACCGGAAGCAGCTGCTGCGGGGGTCACCGCCGGCCGGATGCTGCACCGCGGGAGCGATCAGCACCATGGACAGCGGGAGCGCGCACAGGTGAGTTGTTTTCTAAGTGCAATCACGGGCCACGGAGAACGGAGCCCGGATTGCACTTAGACAACCCACGTGTGCCGTGAATCACGGCACACGCAGGGACATGTGCGTGTTTTACACGCCAGTGAAAAACGTCACTGTTTTTCACTGACGTGTGAAACGGGCCTTACTGTGATCAGAGCGGAGCAGTCAAATCTTTGTCGGCTGTAGTGTGCGGATTAGGCTGCTTTCACACTTGCGTTGTTTTGCATCAGTAACAATCTGTCGCCTTGAGGAACTTTGGTATCCTGCAAAATATTTTTTACTTCTATTAGCAACGGATTGTGACTGATGGCCCTGTGTTGCATCCGCCGCGTGACGGATCAGTCGTTCACTGACTGACTGTCAAGCGGGAGCAACGCTGAATGTAATATTTTTTGTGTGCGGCAGATCATTTTTTTACTGTGAGCATGTCCACAGTAAAAAACCATGATCGACTGTAAATTCAGTTCCAGTGGCCGAAACGATCAACTGATCGGCTGGCGGATGCCTTTTGTGAACGATCAGCTGATCGTTCACAAAAGGCGGCCGCCAGTAAAACAGTAAAAAAAAACAAAAAACAATGGATCGTTTTTTTGCAGCATCAGTCACATCAGTTGTGCCACTATCTGCAACGCATCCGTTGCATCAGTCACAGAACTGATTGTGACGGATGCAAAACAACGCAAGTGTGAAAGCAGCCTTAGGGCTTGTGCGCACGTACATGCTGAAATTTCTGCAGCGATTTGACAGCTCATGTGCCCTTCAAATCACTGCAGAAACACTGAGTAATGGATGCAGTGTGTCTGCAGAATAAATGCCGATTTCATGCGCTATGGATGCTGCCTCTCCCATAGACAGAGTGGGAGCTGCATCCAAAGCACACGAAATAATTCATATGCTGCATTTTTGAACGCATGGATTTGGGTAAAAAATTTAGCATCCAAATCGCTGCGTTCAAAAAAGCATTGTGCGCACGGATTATGCACAATCTACATAGATTGTGCTGGGGACGCAGGACGCATGCACTTATGCTGTTGTGCTAAACGCAGCGTAAATGCATGACATTACACAACGTGTGTACATGCCCTAAGGCTGGGGCCACACGGGAATTACTGCGATCCCCTCGCATGACACTCAGCTCACGCTGGCAGTATAGCGGCGGGCCGGCACTGAGGAGGGGAGGGAGGGATTTATCTCCCTCTCTCCTCCGTTGCCGGCTATTGCCATTCTCGCACTGCACTCACGGTACACCGGTGTACCACGAGTGCAGTGCGATTTTTCTCTCGCCCTATTGACTTAAATGGGTGCGAGAGAAACAATGATCGCATTACAATCGCAGCATGCTGCGACTGTTTTCTCGGTCCGATTAGGGCTGAGAGAATAATCGCTCATGTGCGCTGACACACAGGCTAATATTGGTCCGAGTAGAATGCGATTTTTTATCGCACTCCACTCGCACCGTTTTTCTCACCGTGTGTCTTAGGCCTTACAGTGACAGCAGCTCCAGGCACCAAGACTTTGGCAGTGACTTCATCCAGTAATGAGGACAGGTAACTGATACCTGCACCTGCTGTCACCAGTGACCACTGTGATCCACGCACTGCAGTTAGATTTAACTGCTTCGTTCTGATCACTGTAATTACCTGTGAGTGGTGGCTAGTGCCAGTGTTGGGTGGGCGCAAACTACATTTCCCCTCTAATCTCCTCATATGTTATTAGGATCTTCAATTGCTATTGTTTGTGTTTGTTCCTGGGAAAGCTGGGTGGCAAGCTTTCCCAGGATCAGATAAAAGTTGATCTGCACATTTTTGGTATCATTGTAATCACACAGACTATACAATAAACTATATAAAAACGTTATTTTAATTTTTAGATTGCACTCCATGGAGGAGCACCATTTCAATTTTTGCTCCATTTACCAGGAAAGCTAGAGTCGGACCTGCCTGAAATCCTTGGTAACAGTGTTCACGTGTCAGTTTTACGTTGGAGTCACCAACATAATGGTGCTCAACTGTAATCCAAAACCTTATGCTCCCCACACCTTTGCAATCACCCAGGAGGTGCAGGAAGGAGACATGACGCCAGCATATCCTGCCCACATTTACTGCAGTCATAATGAGAGTCTCCAGCTACACTTTCTATTCATGACAAGTGTGATCAGGAGTGGCTGCTCCCCCTAATGTTTAAAAGCTGAAACTTTAATTTTTTTTTTTATAATACCTTCACTTTAAAACATTCCTGTACAAAATGGTAAAACAGTGGAAAACATTACATTACAGGAGGAAAATATTGCAACATACTTTCAAAATACAGAAGATGAGATCTCAGCCATTTTGATCTTAAAATCACATTTACTCTGGACACAGCTCTGTAATTGAATTAAAATTTGCATTAAACTAATTATTTTGCACAGAGGTGTACAAATATTGCACAATATTACTGCTGACGTCAATCATTTTCTATTCGGAATGGAACAATATTCCTGATGGAATTTATGAACCCGCAGCACTGTGCAAAAGATTTTGGCAGGTGTACTTTGCATCTACTTTTGCAAAGTAAGAATAGTTTAAAAAAATAAAATAGAAGTTTTAATAGTTTATTTTTATCAATTTGCAAAGTGAATGAAGAAATGGGAAACAGGTAAAGCTTTGATGCTGTTTTGAAGACAATAATTTGATTTATCATTAAGCGGGCTTTACACGCTACGATATAGCTAACGAGATGTCGGCGGGGTCACGTCGTAAGTGACGCACATCCGGCATCATTAGTGATATCGTAGCGTGTGACACCTATGACCGAGCAGAAATACTCACCTTCTCGTTCATCGCTGACACGTCGCTCATTTTCTAAAAATCGCATGTCCTGTTCATCGTACCCGGGGCAGCACATATCGCTCCGTGTGACACCCCGGGAACGATGAACACAGCTTACCTGCGGTCACCGGCAATGCTGAAGGAAGGAGGTGGGCGGGATGATTATGTCCCGCTCATCTCCGCCCCTCCGCTTCTATTGGCCGGCCGCTGTGTGACGTCGCTGTGACGCCGAACGTCCCTCCCCCCTTCAGGAAGTGGATGTTCGCTGCGAGGTCGTTTGGAAGGTAAGTACGTGTGAAGGGGGGTTACAGCATTGTGTGACACGGGCAACAAATTGCCCGTGCTGCACAAACGATGGGGGCGGGTTCGATCGCAATTGCGATCCCACGATTAATTGTAACGTGTAAAGCAGGCTTTAGTATTCTCCCTTTAAAATGACTAGCTGTTGTTGAAAATGTCACATGTGGCACTATAAGAAATAATCTGAAAATGTTATGTATAATGTTGCTTTGACCATATTATCCTTACATAACCATTGACTTGCTGTAGTGGTAACATGTCTATAACACACATACTCAGGGGCGGACTGGCCCACCAGGAGGTCGGGAGAACCCCCGGTGGGCCCCTGCTATTGATGACCACGCCCCTTAGGCCCCGCCCCCCTATACCCCCTGGGCCCCTAGGATATGTGTGGGAGGCCCCCCCGGTCGGTAATTTCACTAATCATATCGGCACATTGCCGATATGATTAGTGACAATCCCATTCCCTCTGCAGCGGCAAGCAGGGAGAGCGATCGCTCTGCTCTGCCTGCTGTCACTGTCGCGCTGACTTCTCTGCGCAGCGACACTGCAGAAGGAGGCAGTCTCAGAGCGATGACTGCTTCCTTCCTGTGCAGGTGCTGGCAGCCTCACGCTGCGGAGGACGGACGGAGGGAGAGCGAACGGGGGCCCAGGGGAGCAGGCAGGGGCCCAGGGGGGCGCTGGGGCCCAGGGGAGCGAGCGGGGGCACAGGGGAGTGAACAGGGGCCCAGGGGAGCAGGCAGGGGCCCCGGGGGGGCGCTGGGGCCCAGGGGAGCGAGCGGGGGCCCAGGGGAGTGAACAGGGGCCTAGGGGAGCAGGCAGGGGCCCCGGGGGGGCGCTGGGGTCCAGGGGAGCGAGCGGGGGCCCAGGGGAGCAAACAGGGGCCCCAGGAAGGGGTGTGGGGGCCCAGGGGAGTGAGCAGGGGCCCCGGGGAGGGGTGCCGGGGGGCTTTTTACCTTACCAGTCACCTGCCGGGGCCAGGCCAGGGGTCCCCAGATAGTGCTCCAGCCGTCTCCACCATCCCATCCAGGGGTGGGATTCAGCTGGTTCTGTCCGGTTCTTGAGAACCGGTTGTTAAAATAGCAGCCGGTTCCTCGAACCGGCAATAAACGGCTCCTGCGATCCGGTTCTCTGTATTAATTTATGTTGGTAACCATGATGTACTGAGTACGTCATGGTTCCCTGATACTTAAGGACCCATGACGTACCCAGTGCCTCATTGTGAAATCGCGGCCCCGGTGGCTGCTAAGGGTTTGCAAAAACCTTAGATTCGGGGAGGAGGGGACCTCAGGAGGGTTGGTGCCTCCTCCCCGGACCTACGGAGGCTGTGATTGGCTGAACGGCGTTCGTCAGCCAATCACATCCACTGTAATGTTTAGCCATTGAAAATGGCTGAAACATTGAAATCCAGTCATGATCAGTGCAGCTAAAGCACGGATCATTGGCTGGAGCTGGGTGACCTCTGTTTCACCCTGCCCCTGCTCTGATTGGAGAGACCGGCCTTGTGACCGATCTCTCCAATCACCGTGGATCTGGGGCCGGTGACCGCTCCCCTCACCTTCACTCCGTCCGTGGAAGGCAGCTGAGGAAAGCGATCACTGTGCGTGCCCCATCAGTAAGTTATAGCCGCCGCCGCTGCCCCCTTTCTGCCGCCGCCACCCTCTTTCTGCCGCCGCCACTGCCCTCTTTCTGCCGCCGCCACTGCCCTCTTTCTGCTGCCGCCACTGCCCTCTTTCTGCCGCCGCCGCCACTGCCCTCTTTCTGCCGCCGCCGCCACTGCCCTCTTTCTGCCGCCGCCGCCACTGCCCTCTTTCTGCTGCCGCCTTTCAGGCGCCACCCTCTTCTATCTGCTGCCCCCCCTACATTCACTACCGCTCTCCCCCATCTGCCGCTCTCCCCCCCCCCGACCTGCTGCCCACTCTGTCCCATCCTCTTCATCTGCTGACCACTCTGTCCCATCCTCTTCATCTGCTGCCCCCTCTCACCCTCCTCCATCTGATGCCTCCTCCATCTGCTGCCTCCTCCATCTGATGTGATCCTGCTGCCTAGATCCATCCCGTAAGGTAGCTATCCCCAATCTCACTTCCCCCTTCCTCCGCCGCACCTGCATCTGTTGCACCCTCTCCCATCCTCCGCTGCTCCTCGATCTACCTCTGCCCTCTCCTATCTGCTGCGCCCTCTCCCATCCTCCGCCGCTCCTGCATCTGCTGTGCCCTCTCCATCCTCCGCCGCTCCTGCTGCGCCCTCTCCTATCCTCCGCCGCTCCTGCATCCGCTGCGCCCTCTCCCATCCTCCGCTGCTCCTGCATCTGCTGTGCCTTCTCCCATCCTCCGCCGCTCCTGCATCTGCTGCGCCTTCTCCCATCCTCCGCCGCTCCTGCATCTGCTGTGCCCTCTCCCATCCTCCGCCGCTCCTGCTGCGCCCTCTACCATCCTCCGCCGCTCCTGCATCCGCTGCGCCCTCTCCCATCCTCCGCTGCTCCTGCATCTGCTGTGCCTTCTCCCATCCTCCGCCGCTCCTGCATCTGCTGCGCCTTCTCCCATCCTCCGCCGCTCCTGCATCTGCTGCGCCTTCTCCCATCCTCCGCCGCTCCTACATCTGCTGCGCCTTCTCCCATCCTCCGCTGCTCCTGCATCTGCTGCGCCTTCTCCCATCCTCCGCCGCTCCTCCATCCGCCACTGCCCTCTCCCATCCGCTGCGCCCTCTCCCATCCTCCACTGTGCCTGCATCCGCTGTGCCTTCTCCCATCCTCTGCCGCTCCTGCATCTGCTGTGCCTTCTCCCATCCTCCGCCGCTCCTGCATCTGCTGCGCCTTCTCCCATCCTCCGCCGCTCCTGCATCTGCTGCGCCTTCTCCCATCCTCCGCCGCTCCTGCATCTGCTGCGCCTTCTCCCATCCTCCGCCGCTCCTGCATCTGCTGCGCCTTCTCCCATCCTCCGCCGCTCCTGCATCTGCTGCGCCTTCTCCCATCCTCCGCCGCTCCTGCATCCGCTGCGCCTTCTCCCATCCTCCGCCGCTCCTCCATCCGCCACTGCCCTCTCCCATCCGCTGTGCCCTCTCCCATCCTCTGCTGTGCCTGCATCCGCTGCGCCCTCTCCCATCCTCTGACGCGCCTGCATCCGCTGTGCCCTCTCCCATCCTCCACCGCTCCCCCATCCGCTGCGCCCTCTCCCATCCTGCGCCACTCCTCCATCCACCGCTGCCCTCTCCCATCTGCCGCTCCTCCATCCGCGCCGGTATTCAGATGTATGCGTGTCTTTCAGGCATGCTTACATTTGTACAGTGCGGCCGGTGACAGGAGGCAGAGCAGCGCTGCTCAGCCCCGCACCACGACGGGACATCATCACAGGGGCCGGGGCTGCAGAGGAGGAGGACGCGACAGGACTGAGGCAGAGGAGCGCGCCTCAGTCCTGCACTGACATTATCATCACCGGGCCGCAGCTGCAGGGATGAAGAGGGGGATGCACAGGCACAGGTAAGCGCTCCAGAGGAGCCGACGATGTACTTTTATATGAGGGGCTGCGGGTGGGGGAGGAGCAGTGTTGTTTTACAAGGGGCATTAAGAAGCGGTGGTGGACTTTATGGAGCATATTATGGGGCAGTGGGGGACATAATAGGGCAGTGGGGGACATAATAGGGCAGTGGGGGACATAATAGGGCAGTGGGGGACATAATAGGGCATTGGGGTACATTATAGGGCAGTGGGAAACATTATAATGCAGTGGGGAACATAATAGGGCAGTGGGAAACATAATAGGGCAGTGGGAAACATTATAGGGCAGTGGGAAACATTATAGGGCAGTGGGAAACATTATAGGGCAGTGGGGACATTATAGGGCAGTGGGGGACACTATAGGGCAGTGGGGGACACTATAGGGCAGTGGGGGACACTATAGGGCAGTGGGGGACATTATGAAAGAAATAGGGACATTATAGGGCAATGGGGGACATTATGAGGCATCAAAGATTGTGGAAGGCAGCATAGTATAATGAGGAGGGGGGAATTTATACAGGGATGTAGTTGGGGGAGATATTATAGAAAGGGCAAATTTTTGGGGGACATTTTGGAAAGGGTCACTTTGTGGGGCTATCTTGGAGAGGAGCAGTGTGTGGAGGGATATTTTGTGCAGGAAGCAATTAACAGCCCCTTCTGATTCCACTTGTTCCCCCAGACATTATTAAATAAAAGGGGCCAGGATGAGGGACATAATTACTATATGGGGCCAGAATGAGGGACATAAATTATTAGTTTTTGGTGGCACATGGGGCATAATTACTGTAGGGGTAAACTAGGGGACATTATTACTGATGAAATATAAGTTCATTTTGAGGACACTGTCTCCAATGGTGGAATAAGAGTCTGACGTGGTGTAGAAATTGGGGAAATAGTGAGGAATGTGCTCTGGGAGTGATTGGCTATAGGTGACTGTTATTTTCTGCAGAGTCGCGTCATGGCAGGAAGAAGTGATGACGGTCAGCGCCAGATGAAGAAAAAATGTGAAGATGAATAAAGTCAGCTAGAGACGTCACTGGTAAGTCAGTGTATTACATGAACACACACACTATACTGTACACTGTATACAGAGCTCCTGTGTATAATGTCACTGGTGAGCACTGTATTACCTATACACTACATACAGATCTCCTGTATATTATAGCACTGATGATAATAATAGAGTTATTAGCATTGTAGTTTTTATTCATGATCATTATTATAGTATTATATGTCCTTGTGTGGTAGTAATATGTCGTCTGGTCATGTTGTACTGATATTTGTCTCGTGTGTGGTATTATTTGGTCATTATGTGGTGTGGTAATAGTGTCACGGTATTTCTCCCTTGTATGTGGTTGTATTCGGTCACTATGTGGTCTGATTATGGTGTGGCGGTATTACTTTCTTGTATGTAGTTATAATCGGTCATTATGTGGTGTTGTTATAATGTTGCGGTATTTCTCCCTTGTATGTGGTAATATTCGGTTACTGTGTGGTCTAATTATGATGTGGTGGTATTACTCTCTGGTATGTGGTTGCTTTTGATCACTATGTGTTGGTAGTATGTTATCTGGTCATAGTGTCGCGGTATTTCTCCCTTGTATGTGGTATTATTCGGTCACTTTGTGGTCTGGTCACGGTGTGGTGGTATTTCTCCCTTGTACGTGGCTGTATTTGGTCACTGTTTGGTGGTAATATGTTGTCTGGTCACGGTGTGATGGTATTTCTCCTTGTATGTGGTTGTATTCGGTCACTATGTGGTGGTAATATGTTGTCTGGTCACGGTGTGGCGGTATTTTCCCTTTGTATATGGTATTATTGGTTTTGGTATAGTGGATTGTGTTGTGTATGGAGGTCACTTTTTCTCTCTATAAAGGGGAGATTATTTCCAGTAGAAATTAAATACTTAAACATTTAACCCCTCGCTGTCCTGTGACTATTACAATGCAGTAAATATGCACTTACAGAGGTTCTCCAGTGAAAACAAGTAATCACCTTTACTAAGGCCACGTGCACATGTTGAGTATTTAGTGAGTTTTTTACCTCAGTATTTGAAGCCAAAACCAGGAGCGGTAAAATCAGAGAAAGTATAATAGAAACACAGGCACCACTTCTGTATTTATCACCCACTCCTGGATTTGGCTACAAATACTGATGTAAGATACTGACTAAATACTAAACGTGTGAACGTGGCCTAAGGATAAGTGATAACTTATTCATCAGTGGGGACCGATTGCTGGGACCTGCACCGATTGTGCAACTTTTATCCCCCATTACACTGGAGCTCGTGTCCGACTCGACCCCTGATCCATTCATTCCCTCAGTGGCTGTGAGCGCTGTGCTTGTTATTATCTGGCTGCTCCACAGAGGATGAATGGATCTGCGGTCACACACCCTACCCCACAGAGGATGAATGGAGCTGCGGTCACACACCCCACCCCACAGAGGATGAATGGATCTGCGGTCACACACCTCACCCCACAGAGGATGAATGGATCTGCGGTCACACACCTCACCCCACAGAGGATGAATGGATCTGCGGTCACACACCTCACCCCACAGAGGATGAATAGATCTGCGGTCACACACCCCACCCCACAGAGGATGAATGGATCTGCGGTCACACACCTCACCCCACAGAGGATGAATGGATCTGCGGTCACACACCTCACCCCACAGAGGATGAATGGATCTGCGGTCACACACCTCACCCCACAAAGGATGAATGGATCTGCGGTCACACACCTCACCCCACAAAGGATGAATGGATCTGCGGTCACACACCTCACCCCACAGAGGATGAATGGATCTGCGGTCACACACCTCACCCCACAGAGGATGAATGGATCTGTGGTCACACACATCACCCCACAGAGGATGAATGGATCTGCGGTCACACACCTCACCCCACAGAGGATGGGTCACACACTCCACCTGTCACTGTAAAAAGTTCCCCAATCTTCCAATCGGTGCGGTTTCCACTGGTCTGGTTCCACCGATCAATAAGTTATCACCAACCTACCCTGTGGATCGGTGATATCTTGTTTTCACCAAAGACCCCATTACTGCAAACAACTATAATTGTACATCCCAGTTATGGTGCACAATATAGATGTGCAGGAGCCGTCTGTGTATACAGTCAAAGCGACACAATAACGGGGATAACGCTAATGGTTGTTTATATTTAGCTGTAGGGTGGGCCCCTGGAGTCAATTCCCCTGGTGGGCCCCAGACACCCCAGTCCGCCCCTGCACATACTAATGGTGTTCTCAGAGTTTGTTCATATTAACGTATCATCGATGAAGCCAGGAGACCAAAGAGCAGTTGTAGACAAGAAGAGTGTCAGCATGGAAAAAGCATATATTGTAAAGTTGAATATAATATTATTGTGACGCCCTGGCAAAACCAGGTAGTTACAAATAGGCCGCCGCATTACACCTTTCCCTCATTAGGAAACACACAGCCAACCATTAAACCCTAGTCACCCCTCTAAGGGACAGTTAGACACACCAGTGGGCGTGCCCAGGCGGTTGGTGCACGCCCACCCAGGGGTTTAGACTGCCCGGGGCGGGAAAAGCAGCAGATCAGTCCTGATCAGTTCAGAGTTCAGTAGTGGAGGTCAGGCCTGTGTGTCAGGCCTGAAGTAAACTGACAGGTACCAGGGTAGGAGCCCTGGTGCCACTGGCTAGGAGGCAGACGGTGGTCTCCGTCGACAGGAGATGGGAAGACGTCTCGGTGGAACCGAGGTGGACCGGGCTAGGGTTGTACCGACACGAGGAACCAACCCGGAAACCGTAGAAAAAAGGGGTGTACTCGGACCCTGAAGCCAGGAACCAGAACCTACTGGAACTGGTTAATTAACCGATTGAGGCCAGGACTAGAGGTCCTGTCCCACCCAAAGTCCCTCAAAGAAGACAACAGCCCACCGATTAGGGAGGCCCATAGATCCCACGGGCCAGCGTCTGCGGGCACGGCTCCTTAGGCCACATCCAGCTGGGACCGGACTCCTACGTTTCATACAAGGAAGTCTTTTCTACTAAAAAAAAAGGTGCAGGACAAGGATAGAGACCACCAGCCGGGTGGGGGATCCCGAACGCAACTGGCCATGGCACCGGCCACCACCATCTTGGTTTACCAGAGACCTGCACCAGAGCCATCGGGTCCTGGGGCCACCATCCCTGCCCACGGAGGGGTTAACATCTTGCTCCACAACATCTCCCCCGGGTGCCCCGTAAAAGCAGCAGTGGTATCCCACCTCACCACACACCGTGGGTGGTGTCACGAACCTATTACGGCCTAGCCCGTACATCTACGTCCCCCATTTTATTCGACATGTCCGTGAGACCCCCGGGTCCGGAGACCCTCGAGCCACCATCCCCTTGCCTCTGATTGGCCAGCACACTGCCTTTGAGTAGCGGCTGACAGGGGAAGGTCCTCCCTCCACAGGATTTGTATCCGGTAACCATCGCGACGAGGAAGGAACTTCCCCTGTCAGGCGCTACTCAAAGGCAGCTCACTGGCCAATCAGAGGCAAGCGGCTCCTTCCTGCTAGTCACTATGCCACAATATATATTACAGTGTATGTTTACAACAGGCTCCCTCCACTTGCCAGAACGGA
Organism: Anomaloglossus baeobatrachus; assembly: GCF_048569485.1. Taxonomy (NCBI): domain Eukaryota; kingdom Metazoa; phylum Chordata; class Amphibia; order Anura; family Aromobatidae; genus Anomaloglossus; species Anomaloglossus baeobatrachus. The sequence goes on from NC_134353.1 coordinate 724,678,794, forward strand.
GTACCATTATTTGGATAATTGTTTGTTTTACTGCTTTTACTAAGGAATAATAATGATTTCACTGCATTTCAAATAACTATAAGGATATTGTACATTTAACTTTTTGGAAAAAAACATGCAGTGCCTGCTTCTGTTCCTGCTCACAAATGTGTAATGTAGCATTAGTAGTATAAGTAGTAGGGACAGACTGGGCCTAAAACTTAGCCCTGGCATTTGATAACACACAGGCTCATGCTAACGTTCCCCTCCCCAGATTGGGGATTCTTTTAGGCCTCCTTCACACGTCTGGTACGTGTTTGGTCCGTTTCCTCACGTGCCGGAGACACATGCACACGTAGACCCATTAAAATCAATGGGTCTGTGCTCACGTGCGTGTTTTGGTATGGACCGTGTGTCCATGTGGAGCATACGTGTGCCCGTGTGCTCCACATGTAGACATGTCCGTTTTTCCCCAGCATCACGGGTGTCACACGGACCGCACACAGACAGCACGGATATGACACGCACCGGAAAAAAACACGTGTCTGTGAATTAAAAGAAATTTTTATACTCACCTTCTCCAGCCCTGCTGTCTCTGCCACTGCTGTTACTTGCTGCCTCATTATGCTCATTGCATATTCACCCCACTGGGGGCTGGAAGCAGCAGCAGCAGGGAGTCGGCAGAACCGTAAACCGAAGATCAGCACCACGGACAGCAACTCCGGGGACAGGTGAGCAGAAAGTCCTCGTTCTCCGTGTGTTATCACGGATAACACACGGAGAACACACGTGTGCCATAAACACGGCACACGGAGGGCAATACGCACCTTTGATACGTCCGTGAAAAACGTGCGTGATTTTCACGGACGTGTGAAGGAGTCCTTACTAATATTACTCTGCCTGCAGAAAAACAAGATTTCCTACAAGACATATTTCCATTAATACATGTCATATAAGATTTAATAATAATACTACAATAATTCTATTACAGTATAACTAATACCACCAAACCATAACTAAACATTACCATTATATACAGTAGTGATAATACCAATATACTGATCATTAATCGCTATTACACTAGGAATGATATTGACACCTTACAGTGATATCAGTTTTGCACCAGCACTCTGCAGACCATATTCATACGTCCCAACTTAGAACAGAAAGAGGGAGAAATCATGCGGAGCGCTGCGGCAAATTTTGACCACGCCCCCTAGCCACACCCATTTGGTGGTGAGGTATGTTCAGCAGATGCCCCGGAAAGTTCATTGATTTTTAATCAGATCAGCCAGAACATTCTCATCTTTATGTAGCTTCACTATATGACATGTTGCTTTTTTGTGTCTGTAAGGCTGTGTTCACACATAAATCCTGTGGGGTTTTTTTGTTTTCTACAGGTGGTCACCCCTAATTATGCAATAACAATATACTCTGGTTAATGCATTTTTGCTGCATTTTTAGGCCTTTTTTGTTTTTTAAGTGTTTTTATAGTACAGAAAAGCTTTGATTTTCCACTTAAAAAAGTAACTGCAGTTTTTTTCATGCATTTTATAAACTCCACATAAGAGACTTTTAGGCTATGTGCGTACTTTGCGTTTTTTCATGCGTTTCAACAGCGTTTTGAACTGCAGCGTTTAAATGCAAAAATGCATGTGTTTTGATTTTCAAGCAAAGTCTATGGGAAATAGGGATTTCTTGTGCGCACAATGCTTATAAAAACGCAGCGTTTTAGGTGCAGAAAATTTGTCAAAAGCTCTGTGTTTAAGGCCTCTGCCACACTCACGTGAATTTCACGCACGTGCCGAGAGACACGTATTTTCCCTGCGTGTTGTGTGCAGGTAAGTACGTGTCTCTGGTACGTGCGTGACACGTGTGTTCTACGTGTGCTATCCGCGATAGCACACGTAGAATCGGTAATTATTATACTCACCTGGTCCTTCCTGATGTCCGCGCTGCTGTCCATGGTGCTGATCCTCGGTCTCCAGCCCTCCCGTCTCCCCGCTGCGGCTGCTGCCAGGCTGTGAAGTGAATATTCAATGAGAATAATGAGCGGCGGTCGGCAGCAAGAGGCAGCAGCGGCAGAGACAGGAGGGCTGGAGAAGGTGAGTTAATGTTTTTTTTTTTTTTCACTGACATGTGTGTTTTCTCCGGCGCGTGTCACACGGGACCGCATCCACACTACACCCGTGTGGTACGGGTGCGGGCCGTGTAACACCCGTGCTGCCGGAGAAAACACTGACATGTCAGCGCTTTGAAAATCGCACACACGTACAAACGCACACGGACACACGTTCCGTGTGGTTTTACGTGTGTGTGCCTGCTACAATAGGGTAGCATTGGTTAAAGTGTCTCCGTGCCGCCGGTACGTGTAAAAAATGACAAACACGTGCCGGCAGCACGGATGTGTGGCACAGGCCTCAAGAAGTAACATGACAATTGTTTTTGCCATTTTGGCAGCGTTTTGCTAACATTGGAGTCAATGAGATCTTTGAAAACGCACACACAATAAAAATCCTATTGTTTTGCATGCTTTTTTGGTGCAGAATGCGTGCTTTTTTTGACCAAATAAACGCATGCGTTTTTGTCATTAAATTGAAGTATTGATGTGTCTCTTTACACACACATATAGTCCGACAATTAAATGAATGAAAAATAATATTTGAACGTTATTTTAGCCATAAATATTAGATTAAAGTTATCATTTTAATAACATTAGCTATTTTGTTTATGATTTTAATCATGATTTTTTTTTCATTTTTTAACATTTTTTTTCTTAGTGTTTGAATGTTAAAACTTTATTTAGTCATGTATTTGTAATGAAAACACATCTGACTTTAAGCAATGAAAAAGCATGTAAAACGCGGTTAAAACGCGGTAAAAACGCGTCAAAATCACGGTAAAAACGCATGCGTATTTTCAGTGTTTCTGTGGTCCAAACCAAATTTGACAAAGACAATTTCTGCCAGAGGATGCGTTTCCAACTGCAAGTAACTCGACTCAAAGTGCGCACACAGCCTAAAAAAAGGCACCAAAACCGCACAGTTCAGTGGTGTCTTTTCATGAAATCACAACCACTTTGTTTGGACACTTAAGCACAGCAGAATTTCTGTGCAAAAAAGCAGCAGAAAAAAACCACAACATTTCTGCTACATGTGAACACAGCCTAAACCTCCAAGCAAAGTAGATGTGATTTCATGAAATCTCTGCCTGCTGTTGAACTATGCAATTTTGGTGGGTTTTTTTCGCTCTGTAGGCTTCTATGTGGAGCCTGAAAAAAATGGAGGTAAAAAAAAATGCTATTGCATTTTTAAACGCAAATCAAAGCTTTTCTGTAGTATTAAAAACATTACATTTTATTATATTTTTTTATGGGTTTAATAGAGAAAAATTATCACACCATGTTTTTACGCCATTTACTATCTCCCTAAATAATCTGATCTCTGTGTTCTGTGGGTTGTTACAATTACGGGGACACCAAATATGTCCATGTTGTTATTCGCTGATTTGTGTTGTTTATTTATTTATTTTTTTAAACAAAAGGTGCATTAAAAATGAAAAAATTCTATTTTTTAACTTATTTTTAGTAATTTTGTTAGATGAAAATAAAGCTCTTTATTCTTTCTCTAGAATACAGGACGCAGAGATGCACTGGTCTGTACAATGGATCTTGGATCTCTGTGTCCAGTGCACTCTTCCTGTGACGTCAGCAGCTTCAAATTTAAGAAAATCCACACTGTGATAACAGCTGTTTGTGGCTCAAAGGCTAGGGCTGCTGCTGAAATGTTTGAAAGTTGTTGGTTAGAGTCCCAGAGAAGGAAGAAAATTTATTACAAAACTAGTAGCACAAAGGTTGTGGAAAATTGCTATTGTTTATCCCCTCTAAAAAGAAATCCAGCAAAATCTGAACTCCCAAATGCCCCCTTCCCCTCTGAGACCCACAATGCTGAAGGCCTCTGACACACATCCGTTAAAAACGTGCGTGTTTTGTCCATTTCCGTATATACCGGAGACACGGACAAACGTGCACCAATGTTAATCTATCTTTGTGGTCAAACTTGCGTTTTCCATCATGTCAGTGATCCGTATGTGTTTCCATTTTGCACGGCAGCATGTCCGTTTCCTGCACGGAACACGTACACACGGACACTATGAAAGTCAATGGTTTGGTGCGCACAAGTACGTGACACGGATGCATCTCTGTATGCTCCATGTACGTTTTGTGCTTTTTTGTAGCGGTCGGCTATTCTTTCTTTTTCTGTCTATGTCGGTCAATCTCCCTCAGTCCATCGGTTGGTCTCTCTCTGTCTGTCTGTCCCTCTCTCTGTCTGTCGGTCAGTCTCCCCCCTCTCTCATACTTACTGATCCCCGATCACCGGCGCGGCGCTGCACGGCGTTCACACTGCTCCGGTGGCTTTTACTATTTTGAAAAAGCCGGCCGCTCATTAATCAATCTCGTATTCCCTGCTTTCCACGCCCACCGGCGCCTATGATTGGTTGCAGTTAGACACGCCCACACGCTGAGTGACAGCTGTCTCACTGCAAACAATCACAGCTGCCAGTGGGCGGGTCTATAGTCAGTAAAAAAAAAAAAAAAATAATTAAAAAAAAACGGCGTGCGGTCCCCCCATTTTGATACCAGCCAGGATTAAGCCACACGGCTGAAGGCTGGTATTCTCAGGATGGGGAGCGCCACGTTATGGGGAGCCCCCCAGCCTAACAATATCAGGTAGCAGCCGCCCAGAAATGCCGCATCCATTCGATGCGACAGTTCTGGGGCTCTACCCGGCTCTTCCCAAATTACCCTGGTGCGTTGGCAATCGGGGTAATAAGGAGTTAATGGCAGCCCATAACTGCCAATAAGTCCTAGATTATTCATGGCAGGCGTCTCCCCGAGATACCTTCCATGATTAATCTGTAAATTACAGTAAATAAACACACACAACGATAAATCCTTTATTTGAAATAATAAACACTTAAAAAAAATACCCGTTCACCAATTTATTATGCCCCAAATACCCATCCATGTCCGGCGTAATCCACGGAGGTCCCGCGTCGCTTCCAACTCTGCTACATGAAGGTGACAGGAGCTGCAGAAGAACACCGCTGCTCCTGCCAGATCCACGCAGCAACTGAGGTGAGTATCGCGATCAGCTGAGCTGTCACTGAGGTTACTCGCGGCCACCGCTGAATCCTCCAACTGTGACAGCAAGTCGCCCGAGTGACAGCGATGAAGTCACAGGTGAGTTGCGGTCATGGGGGTTGGACTCAAGCTAGCCGCGGGTAACCTGAGTGACGGCAGCGCAAATCGCGCTGCTCAATTCAGTCACTCAGGGGATTAGCGGTCACTGGTGAGTCATTCACGGGTGACCGCTAATCAGTACGCGACACAGACAGAGCCGCGGTATGACAATGAAGTCAGGTGAAGTTCACCCGAGTTCATTCTCAGCACACAACTCTATAAAAACAAAAAAACAAAAAAAAAAAAAAAGTGAGCCGGAGTATGAGATGGTATACATGGAGCTTGTGAGCTCATGTTCACACTGGCCATAAGACAAAGAAAAACCAAGTGAAAAATTGTGAAAACCTACCCTGCTGTAACTAAATAAAAGCATAGTGCATATAAACATAGGGTACTTAGTAAACACTGTTTTTGATCAAAAAAAGCATAAAGCTATCCCACCAACGCCAAGGTGTACCCAGTTGGGATAGTACCTACACTCTCTAATATTAAAACCTTACCATGGGTCTAAAATAGTCCTCATTGTGGCTAAGGCCTTAGAGTGACCGGGTCCCAACAGGACACACAGTCAGGGGATGCACAGAATGAAATGCCCAGTTCAGCGCACAACAGTTCTGCTGTCAGCGGGTAATCAAACACGACATTTTACATTAAACACGGAACATTTCACATGGAAAAAAACATTCACACGTCAGTTACAAATCACACGCACACACGGGCTTTACACACGCACACACGGCTAGCATACGCCGGTCATACAAAGGCCACACGGACCATAAAAACAGACAAAAAAATGGATCTCGGACCTGAAAAGCGGCCCATATTACACGTTCGTGGTTTTAACGGATGTGTGTCGGAGGCCTAAAGCACAGTGAACATCCACATGTTTGACATTATTGTAGTGAGGAGAGCTCACTTAATTTATTGGATGCAGGCTTCCAGAAGCACGAGCTGGGCACTACAATGTACTGGGCACGACAAAGACTTATTTGCAATTTTTAATTCTGTAACTTTGACTGAGTTGGACACCATGGGGGTTTTCCAGAGACTAAATCGTCACTACACCCGCTCAATTCCCAGAGAGGTGTAATTTCCACAACTTGGTCTTTAAAGGGGGATTCTGCTGTTCTGGCACTTAGGGACTCTGCAAATGGAGTCTGCAAACTATTCTAGGAAGATCCATGCTCCAAAAATCAAATGACGCTCCTTCTCTCTCAAGCCTTGTTGTGTGGTAAAACAGTACTGTACAGTCACATGTGGGGTATTGCCATATTCAGAATAAATTGTATAATACATTATGGGACCTTTTTAACTATTACCCTTGTGACAATAGGAAATCTGGGGTTAAAACAACATTTTAGTATTTAGTAGTAAAAATATAATTATTCTTTGTTCACCGCCCAATAGTATTAAATTTTGTGACACACCTGTAGTGTGGCACCTAAGGGGCTCTGCCAATGTGACATGGCACCCGCAAACCATTCAAACTAAATCTGAACTCAAATATGATGCTCTTTTCCATCTTCACTTTGTAATGTGCCTCAAAAGTAGTTTTCAAGCACATATGAGGTATTGACACATTGTATGGTGCATTTTTTCTGTTACTCTTGTGAATTTAAAAAAAAATGGGGTTAAAAATGTATTTTTTCATTTTGATGGCTCAACGGTATAAAATTCAGTCAAGCACATGGGGGTTCGAGGTGCTCACCACACATCAAGATAAATTCCTGGAGAGGTCTAGTTTCCAAAATGGGGTAACTTGTGTGGGAGCTCCACTGTTTAAGCACATAAGGTGCTCTCCAAACCCAGCATGGCGTCCACTAGCTATTTCAGACAATTTTGCCTTCAAAAAGTTAAATGGTGCTCCTTCCCTTCAGAGCCCCGCTGTGTGCCCAAACAATTGATTTCCACCACATATGAGGAATCACTGTACTCGAGAAATTACACAACAAATTATATAGATCACTTTATCCTATTACCCTTGTGAAAATAAAAGATTTGGAGTTAAAGCAAGTTTTGTGGTAAAAAATGTTTGTATTTTTAATTTCACAGCTCAACGTTATAAAATTGTGTGAAGCACATAGGGGTTCAGGTTATTAACAATTCCAGACAATTTTGTGCTCTAAAATTCAAATGTCGCTCCTTTAATTCTGCCCCCTGTGGTGCGCCCAAACAGTAGATTTTTCACCACATTTGAGGTATCAGCATACTCAGGAGCAATTGCAAACAAATTGTATGGTGCATTTTCTCTTGTTACCCTTGTGAAAATGCAAAATTTGGGGCTAAAGTAACATTTTTGTAGGAAAAAGTAAATTTCCATTTTTTCCTTCCACATTGCTTTATAAATTATCTGGATAACGGAATTATTGGGAAACTCATAAAGTTTGCAGATGTTACTAAGATATGAGGAGTAGCCAACACTAGAGAAGAAAAAGAGAGTATTCAAAAGGATCTAGACACACTCGAACAATGGGCTGAGGAGAACAGAATGGTTTTTAACAGTGACAAATGCAAAGTTCTACATCTGTGTAAAAGAAATGTAAAAAGCAGATACAGAATGGGAGGAATAGAACTAAGTGATAGCCCCAGGGAAAAGGACTTGGGCATAATAGTGGATCCCAGATTCAACATGAACCAACAATGCGGAGCTGCAGCTAAAAAGGCCAACAAAATTCTGGGATGTATGAAGACAAACATTGAATCTAGATCACGAGAAGTAATTATTCCCCTATACTCTGCCCTGCACCTGGAATACTGTGTACAGTTCTGGGCGCCCCAATTCAAGAAAGACATCGATATATTGGAGCAAGTCCAGAGAAGAGCAACCAAGATGGTAGAAGGTCTGCAAACTATGTCATATGAAGAATGGCTAAAAGAACTAGGGAATGATGTTTAGTTTGAAAAAGAGGGCTGAGAGTTGAAAGCTGAGAGGGGACTTAATAGTGGTCTACAAATATCTGAAAGGTAGTCTCAGTGCACAGGGAACTACCCTACTCTCATTAGCACAAGGAAGTACAAGAAGTAATGGGATGAAACTTAAAGGAAGGAGATTCAGATTAGACATTAGGAAAAACTTTCTGACAGTGAGGGCAGTTAGGGAGTGGAACAGGCTACCATAGGAGTAATGAGCTCTCCATCAATAGAAATCTTCAAGCGGAAATTGAATAAACATACAGCTGGGATGATTTAGGAAAGCCTGCACTCACAGGGGGTTGGACCCGATGGCCCTTGAGGTCCCTTCCAACTCTACCATTCTATGATTCTGAGTGTAATGTGAGATTTCATCGCATTGCCCTTGTCTGAGTCATATGCTCGTGTGAGCGAGGCCCTATACAGAGTTTTAAGTTACATTGTTAAACAGGTTGAAAAAATACCTAGGTCCATCTAGTTCAAGCTTCCTCCACCAATTATACATGTTGTCACTAAATCATTTATAACCGACTATGTTGTGTGTGCTAGGGAAATCATCCAGCCCTTTTTTAAGAGTTGTTAAGTACCTGCCATTATTACCTCTTGTTGTGGTAGGGCATTCCACAATTTGTTTACTCAAACTGTAAAGAACTATTTCCTATTTTGCTTCTCCACTCTCAGTGAGTGCCCACTGGTCCTTAGTGTTGTCTTTGGAAGGGATAAGTCATGTACCAGCCCCTTGTATTGACCACACATGTGTGTTTATATATATATATATATATATATATAGTGTTTTTCCAAAAATAAGACCTACCCAAAAATAAGCCCTAGAAGGGATTTTCAGCATTTTTGGAACAAGGCCTAAATATAAGCCCTCCCCGAAAATTAGCCCTAGTTGCGGTTAAATAATGAAGTGTCCATGCAGCTAAAAAAGTTACAGATACTGCAGGAAACTTTATTATAGACAGCGGGCACCATGCAATCACACTCACAGATGCCGAGCAGAGGACCTGCAGTGATCGCACACCCGCACACATCCAATCTCAGACACACACATCCGATCTCACACACACACATCCGATCTCACACACACACATTCGATCTCACACACACACATCCGATTTCAGACACACACATTCGATCTCACACACACACATCCAATCTCACACACACACATTCGATCTCACACACACATCCGATCTCACACACATACATCCGATCTCACACACACACATCCGATCTCACACACACACATCCGATCTCACACACATCAGATCTCACACACACACATAGGATCACACACACAAACATCGGATCACACACACAAACATCGGATCACACACACAAACATCAGATCACACACACAATCAGATCACACACACAAACATCAGATCGCACACACAATCAGATAACACACTCAAACATCGGATTGCACACACAAACATCAAATCATACACACATCGGATCACACACACACACACCACATCCAGCGACACAGAATTCTGAGAGGCTGTGCAGTGGAGTGCAAAGACTTGCTGCAATGTTAAGGTCCAGTCACACTAAGCAACTTACCAGCGATCCCAACAACGATAGGGATCGCTGGTAAGTTGCTAGGAGGTTGCTGGTGAGATGTCACACTGCGACACTCCAGCGATCCCACCAGCAACCTGACCTGGCAGGGATCGCTGGAGCGTCGCTACACAAGTTGCTGGTGAGCTCACCAGCAACCAGTGACAAGCCCCCAGCACCACGTGGAAGATGCTGCGCTTGATAACTAAGGTAAATATCAGGTAACCAACCCGATATTTACCTTGGTTACCACCGCACGGAGCTACACGTGCAGAGAGCAGGGAGCAGCGCACACTGAGCGCTGGCTCCCTGCTCTCCTAGTTACAGCACACATCGGGTTAATGAACCCGATGTGTGCTGCAGCTACATGTGCACAGAGCAGGAGCCGGCACTGACAGTGAGAGCGGAGGAGGCTGGTAACAAAGGTAAATATCGGGTAACCAAGGACAGGGCTTCTTGGTTACCCGATGTTTACATTGGTTACCAGCCTCCGCAGAAGCCGGCTCCTGCTGCCTGCACATTTAGTTGTTGCTGTCTCGCTGTCACACACAGCGATCTGTGCTTCACAGCGGGACAGCAACAACTAAAAAATGGCCCAGGACATTCAGCAACAACCAACGACCTCACAGCAGGGGCCAGGTTGTTGCTGGATGTCACACACAGCAACATCGCTAGCAACGTCACAAAAGTTGTTCGTTAGCAGCGATGTTGCTAGCGATGTTGCTTAGTGTGACGGGGCCTTTAGCTTACAGGACCTGCAGACACGTGACTGCCTCCCATTATTCCCTGCGGATGGAAGATGTGGCCTTACAAGTGACTTATAGAGAGGTAACAATACATTAGGATAACGGGATCTAATCTCTCTTTTTATACACCCTAAAATCTTGTTTGCTTTTGCAGCTGCTGTTTGACATTGAGTGCTGCTGCTCAGCTTATTTATAATCAGAATATCCAACTCCTTCTCCTGTGCTATAGTCCCGAGTTTACTTCCATTTAATGTATACGCAGCTATAGGATTACTCCATCCTAGGTGCATTACTTTACATTTATCAACATTAAATCTCATTTGCCAAGTATCTGCCCATTCAGACATCTTATAAAGATCATTTTGTAATATTGCAATATCAAGGTCCATTTTTTAATATACTACATAGTTTGGTGACTGATACTTTACTCTCATTCCCATCCACAAGGTCATTAATAAAGAGATTAAAAAGAATTGGTCCCAGCACAAATCCCTGCGGTACCCCACTGCTGACTATAGCCCAATTAGAGAATGTAGTCATAAATGGTACACTTTGATTCCTATCTTTTAGCCAATTCCTTACCCATCTGCTTATAGTTTCCCCTAGTCCTTGCTTCTAGACTGGTATGTGGCACAGTATCAAATGTCTTTGCAAAGTCCAAATCACATCAGCTGCATTACCAATATCCAGATTTGCACTTACCTCCTCATGGAAACCCAACATGTTAGTTAGATGCAACTTATCTTTCATGAATCCATGCTGGATATCAGTTATTATATTATTCTCTCTAATATATCGTTGCATATCATCTCTTAAAATGCCCTCAAAAACCTTGCACACCATTGATGTCAGACTTACCGTATCCACCCTCTTACCGTTCTTAAATATCAGTACCCCATCAGCCATTCTCCAGTCCTGAGGTGCCAACCCTGTTACAAGAGAGTCTCAGAAGATACAGCGGTCTATCAATTACTGAGCTCATTTCCCTCAATATCCGTGGATGAATGTCATCTGGAGCGGGGGATTTGTCAATGTTTAATTTTCTCAGACATAGATGTACTTTTTCTTGTGTTAAATTAGTTATATTGAGGGGGGACTTTGATTTTTGCCATGTTGAATGATCCCTGGATCAGTGAGTTCCTTAGTGAACACCGATGAAAAGTACCTGTTTAATATATTAGCCTTTTCTTTGTCCTCTATAATTATCCTGTTATCTTTTATGGAGCCGACACCATCTTTTTTTCCTTTTGGCATTAATGTATTTATAAAACTGCCTGGCGTCTGAGGCTGTGACAACAGACAGGTACTCATGCCACCACTGATGATGACGCTGGGCAATGGGCATTGAATAGCATGTTAGCAAGCCCCTGTGGGCGTACTAACATGCTAAGAGGGTAGAATGAGCGCAGGAACTAATGCCCTTGTGATTAGTACCTGCGTTAATTAGCATATCATAACGGATCTTTAGAAATACTTTTCCTAAATAACTGCTTGAGGTTCTGGGTGCATATTGCACCTGACAGTTTCTCTTTAAGTTTAAGACATTGAATGTTTTTTAAAAACACTCAGTGCTGAGCTCTTCTGTCTTCATTAGTGTCACTGACTTTAATCAAGCTGCGGTGGGCATGTGTAACCTGACTCCACTCATCTCCTCCTGGCCACAGTCTTACAAATCCTCTATTCTGGTGATTGCTGGTGGACCTACAGGGATCTAACAGTTGACATGTAGACAGGGCTGGAGCCAGGTTTTTTGTGGCCCCCATGCGCACACACACACACACATACACATAGATGTGCACATACAGTTATACGTACATATACATATTTGAAGACAAATTCACAAATTACTTGGAAACAAACATAAATAGATACATAGTCATATACACTGACATACATAGATATAAACATCATACATCCACACACACAGACACATTAAACATACTTTTAATATGGGGAAGTTTTCTCACTCACCTCCCCCGCTTGTCTCTTATCCAGCTCCTCCTGGGCATATGGTTGTTCAGGGTGCTCTGCTTGACGGCCGTCACTTTAAGAGACATGGCCGTGCACAGTGCACTGTGATATGTCTGCTAGCAGCACTGCACCTTTAATTCTGTTTGTGTGTTGCCCCGGCCATTTCACTGCCAGCAGACAAGGCCACACAGTGCACACTGAGACTGCTGTATATATATCACAGGAGACATGAGGCTACAATTCATACATCCCAGGAGGGGCTGGGGGCAAATACTGGGGTGCATACTGTTAGGGCCAGGTGGACGGGCGGACCCAGGAGGTGGATCCACTGGGCCGAACACCTTACTGAAGGCAAGGGGTCCGGTAGCCGGAGCACAACAGGTAGCAGGACAGTCCGTTAGAAAGAGTGGAATGTAGAAGTCCCTGGGACCACGGAGTCACTGATGGTAGTCCGGGTGACGGAGCTCAGGTTCGGAGGCCGAGATGTTGTCAGGCGGAGTCCGGAACCGATGGAGCTAGAGGACGGATCACCACAGGGATCAGAGATGGTACGGACTGACGGGATGGCAGATAGTCAGCGTTCGGGGTTCGGGAATCGGCAGGACCGGATGGCGAGGCAGGAGCGGCTCTAGAAGAGAGATAGGTAAGTATACCAGCAGAGACAAGGAGACCTGACTCCTAGCTTAGGAAACACGAAGAACAGGCCCCGCCCACTTGGACATTAAACCCCTTTATACCCTGTACCTGTGTGTTCAATATCCTGTCCGTGGACGCTGGCCCTTTAAGAAAGGGTCAATGACCGCGCGCGCGCCCTAATGCGCATGCGCGAGGCCCGGGTGCCAGAAGCCAGGGCAGGGAGCGGCGAACAGGAGGCAGGGGAGCCGGGCTGGAGCGAAGCTGCCGGCGGACGCTGGGAGCGGGGACCGGGACGCCTGGGGATCATAGGTGAGGAGGCCTGGAGGCTGTGGAGCGGGGGACGCCGGACAGAAGAGCCGGGAGGCGAGCCAGGGAAGCCGGGGAGCGTGGCAGGGGAGCCGGGGAGCTGGGCAGAGGACCCGGGGAGCGTGACACATACACATTACTGGGGGGGCATACACAATACTTGGGGGCATAGACATCACTGGAGGCATACACATTACTGGGGGACATGGGCATAGACTTCACTGGGGAATTACTTGTGTGGGCATATACATTACTTGCAGAGGCATACACACTACTGGGGGCATACATGTGACGCCCCTGGCCTATCAGGTCGTCACAGGGTACTGCACAAGCTGCCCTTCCATGCAGTATTCCACCTCTCTCTTGGTTATGGGTCCCTAACTAATGGTGTTGCTTCCATCAGCTAATCAAACCCTAGATACACCCTGCACCACATCCACCAGACACACCAGTGGATGGCTTGAGTTGAATAGAGTCGCCCACCTGGGGGGTCAAGGAGGGGAGGTGAGGAGTGTAGTGAGTCGAGTAAAGTAGTAAGAGGTGAAAGTGAAGTCAGGAGCGGGGCTCCTGGAAAACTGTCTTGGTGGCAGACAGTGGTCTGGGCCTAGAGGAGTCAGACCCCCAGTCACAGGGGATCATGGCAAGGTGCCTGGAACTGTCGAGGAGGACAGCCGGCAGCCTAGCACCATCACCGGTCCGGGATTGAAGGCACGACGGGGTACACGGACCCTAGGTCAAGGAGTAGCTTCAGGCAACCCAATAATTCACCTGTGGAGAACGGAGCCTTTATGATTCGTTCCCAACCGCTCCAGAATCGGGGTATTAGCGCAACGAGGGGGATAGGACTTTCCAAACTACAACGGTCCAGAAGATCCCAAGCATGAGCCCTGAGAGCAAGCTCCCATACTTAGCCATAGTAGGAAGCGGGGCCCGGCTAGTTCCACGCTACCGGGGCACCAAGTAGAAGTCTAACTAAGTGCCAGGAGGCATGTCACGGATGACCAGGCAGCACCATTGGGGACGAGACCCGGACGAGCTCCCCTCAGCGTCAGCGGTGTCCAGAGACTTGGTTTACTGGTTGTCAGTGTCTGCTTAATGAACTGAGTGAGTACGAGAGTGAACCCTGCACCCCACGGCACCCCTATCACTGAGTCCCGGGCATCCCCCCTACCCATGGAAGGTTACAACATCTTGCTGCCCCACTTCATCACCCCGGATACTCCCAGCGGCAGCGGCGGTACTCCTATTTACCGTACACCACGGGTGGCATTACGAACTATATCTAAATCCCCTGTAAATACCCCCCTTCATTTGAGTGGCCGCACGACCCCCGGGTCCGGGGACACTCGAACCACAGCGAACCTGGATCTCAGCAGCTTGGATGCTGTCACGGGGGCGGCACATACACATTACTGGTGTGGGCGGGCATATAGCACTGGGAAGGCATACACCTCTGGCGGGGCATACACATTGCTGGAGGGGCCATATAGAACTTGGAAGGCATACCTGTTATTGGAAAGGGGCATACAGCTGTGGGGACGCTGGCTGGTGCTGCAGATCCTCTCTATCTATGGTACAAGAGCGCATCGCACGCAAACTCTGCCCACAGATTAATTCCTTCCTACAATGCACGTGAAAGCAGCGTTCAACAGTGAACGCTATGTGCGCATGCTGACACTGTAAGTGCGCGTGTAAAGGGCCGACAGCCAGCAAAAGTGCGGCTGCTGTCCTAAGCAGTGCAGTTCCTGGAAATCAGCCAGAGGGCCGCAGAAAAGTTCCTCGCCCTGTCGAGGCCCTGTTACGGCTTTTAAGGGGTCCTCTGGCTTTACCATATTGATGACCTATATATCAGATTGATGGAGGACCGACAACTGTGGCTGCACAGATAATAGGATATGGTCTGCAGTTCTTAGCAGTGGCCATTACACAGGGAATGAAGCCGTGCTGCTCAGCTTCAGTGCTGCAGCTAATACCTGCTGATCTGTGCAGAACCGTGGCAGATCCCCCAGATATGATATTAATGATCTTTCTTAGGGACAGTATTCTGTCTCTTCCTGGTAGCAATGAATCCAACCGCTCTAATTATCAGTCCCTTAGATAACTGTATGATTTTACTCACTCTACCGGCTTCCACAGATAGTATTAACTCAGCCCAACAATGACTTGTAGGAAGACATGGAGAAACGCTGTAGTTTACTTCTAGAATCTTGTATTAAGTACAAAGTAAAGGCAGGTGAAAAGGAATAATCTGTACAGGGTTGCAGACATGTCTCTTCAGTAATGATTCCTCTAGACTAAACTGAAGGAGAAGGGAGGAGCTTTCTATACAGAAGCCAACTAAGGGAGGTACATAGTTACAAACTTCATACAGTCTAATCTACCTAGTAACAGTAAGGAATTTCCTGATAGGAGGAAAAAAATATGCAATGCAAGAATTATATACAACAGGTTGTTCCCATTCATGGGATACAACACTCCCCGTCTGAAATCATATGATTTCACAAGTCCTTCTGCGACGTAAGGAGTCGATCCTGTCCCTCGATGTCACGAAATCTGTAACGAGAAAAGAGACAAACACAAAAAAAAAATGCAACCGTAATGCACTGAATTCAAGTCCATGCTTGGTTGATGATGCATTGTCCTTGTGTAAAAATGTAAAAGTATAAAAATGTAAAAAATGAATCCAAGTTCAACAAACCCATCTTCAGATTGGGGAAGCCGCAAACATGCCAACTCTTCCTCCAACCCAATAATCCAACGGTAAAGTTTTAATCCAAAGGAAAAGTTCAAGGTTCAATTGGACACGGACAGTTGTGTCTCCGTACAGCAGGGGTAAGGAAAGGTACGCTCCCCGCCGTGGCAGTGTCCAACGACAAAGTTAGTTCATGTAACGTCCTCCTTTGGTAAAAGTAGCATGAGTTCGGTGACTGGACGAATCACACATGTGCCAGCCGTGGCACGTTGAAGACTTGTAGTCGGTGAAACAGTGAACGATGTGAATAAGACGAGCTACGGCTCGTACCTCAGATGACCAACTTGAGAAGAGCTCGAAGCGATGAGGTCTCAACTTCTGTTCTGATGTCACTGAAGTGTAGCGAGCGGAGACGACCGGTCTAATTTCCTTGTCGGATTCTGGTTCCACCAGCTCGTGCATGTTGTCGGCGTAGTTATCGCAGGTCTCCTCGTATAAGATACTTGGAGGTGTCAGCCACATGTCGCCGAGTTTGGACGCAGCAGTGAGTCTCGTTCCTCGGTCGGCTGGGTTTTGTTCGGTGGGAATGTGGTGCCACTGTTCCGCATGATCTCTGTCGAGGATATTTTGCGTAATCTCAACAAAGCATTTCTCCATCTCTGGTTGTCTTTCCAAAGTGCGTTTTAGAGAGGAGGACCTTTTGGTTGCTTGCTGGGAGTTGTTTGGCAGCCTTGGCCTTGGAGACCGAAAGGGTAATGGGGCTACCCAACTGTTAGAGTCATTTTGAGAGAACTCTTTATCCATAATCTTTATGAATTCTTTGTCTTCTCTCATCGGAGCCAATTTGTTGTCTTCGTTTTTAGACTCGAACGCTGTTGACCCAAAGTCGTCATCCCAGAGATCATATGCATCCGCGCAGTCGGGAGGCTGCTGTCGCCACCTGGTGTCGCTCAGCCTCTCTTTCACCCCGTAGTGATGCGGACATGGTTGAAAGTGAGTGCCGCGACCGTTTGGGAGGATGTGCGTCTTGTAGGAGGAGATCGCGTCGGGACTCTTCACTTTGCCTACGCAGACGTTTCCTATGATCACCCAGCCTAAGTCGTAGCGCTGAGCGAATGGCGCATCGTGTGGCCCGTTGATGTGTTGGCGTACTTTGTGTAGCCGGAGGATGTCCCTTCCAATAAGAATCAGTATTTTTGCACTATGATCAAGAGGTGGGATCTTGCTGGCGACAGTTCTCTGGTGAGGGTGGTGAAGAGCTGCCTCTGGTGTTGGAATCTCTTCCCGGTTAGCCGGTATCTGGTTGCACTCGACGAGTGTCGGTAGAGGTATCTCTACGGTATTTTCAAGAGATGTTACCACGAGACCACTGGCTCTTCTTCCGCAAGCTTCTGAGATGCCACTGCAAGTACCTAGTGTGTAAGGGTAGGCATTTCCTTTTAAGCCGAACAAGTCGAAGAGTTCAGACCTGGCGAGTGACCTGTTACTCTGGTCGTCCAGGATGCTGTACACCTTCACGGCTCGTTCTGGGTGACCTTTGGGATATACCTTTACTAGGCATATTTTCTCACAAGACTTGTCCCAGAGATCTTCTCCGCAGACTGCGGTGCACGAGGAGGATACTGTGAGGTGGTTTGCAGCTTGGCCTGTACTCTCCCCGCCATAACTTGTGGTAGGAGAAGGTGTAGGTGCAGGATCAGGTTGAGATGGGTGGAGCGCTTGTACGTGATCCGTGCTGTCGCACTCCATGCACTTAATTGTAACCTTACAGTCCTTGGCAAGGTGTTCTGTAGAGGCACAACACCTGAAACATACCCCAAACCTTTTCAAGAGTTCCTTTCGTTCTTGAAGGGGTTTCTTCCTGAAGCCAATGCACTTCTTCAGGGGGTGTGGCAGTTTGTGAATAGGACATTGGCGGTTCGGATTTTCCGCCTTCCCGCCTTCAGTGCCATTGTCTGGTGCTGACGGTGTAGGTGGTAGAACGTCGGTCTACTTGACTGATACTGGGTCCCTACGTTGTCTGTCATTTTGATGAGGGCTCTCATACCTAGGAGCTGGTGAAGTGGAGTCGGTGGGTTCTCCACAGGTGAAGCTGGGGTCTGCCTTACGTTCCGCAATGCCGTTGATGAACTTGCAGAAGTAGGAGAATGGAGGGAAGGAGACTTGGTGCTCTTTTTTATAGTTTGTTCCTACCGTGGTCCACCTTTCCTGCACGTTGTAAGGTAACTTGGCGACTATGGGTTTCACCCCACGAGCGGTGTCCAGGTAGCTGAGGCCAGGTAGGTGTGTGTCTGTTTTGGCCAGCTGGATGGAGCTCGGACAGCAGGTCGCTGAGTTCCTGGTTCTTTGAAGCATCCTTGCCAGATATTTTGGGAAGGTCGTATAGTTGTTTCAGCAATGCATCTTCAATTGCTTCAGGACTGCCGAAGCCTTTCTCTAGTCTGTCCCATGCGGTTGCGAGACCAGTTGTTGGGTCGCTGATGTAGACGGATCTGAGTCTCTTGATTCTCTCAGTAGACCGTGGCCCTAGCCACATGATTAGCAAGTCCAGCTCTTCAGCAGCCGTAATGCCAAGGTCATGCGTTGCGGTTTTGAAGGCACACTTCCACCCTCTGTAGTTTTCAGACTGGTCGTCATACTTTGTGAGACCGGTGTTGGTGAGTTCTCGGCGGATCATGTACCTTGCAAAGTTGGACATGTCTGATCTTTGCGACGTTGGGGGCACATTTGTTGACTGCGTGGTGCTGGTTGTGTGATTCGTAGCTTCTTGGTTCGGGAACATGGGAAAGTATGGAGTGGTGTAGGCGTTTAGACCAGTAATCGGTTTGGTGTGTACAATCTCTGTTGTATACGGGGCTGGAACTACA
The DNA here is from genome assembly GCF_048569485.1 of Anomaloglossus baeobatrachus. Lineage (NCBI taxonomy): Eukaryota > Metazoa > Chordata > Amphibia > Anura > Aromobatidae > Anomaloglossus > Anomaloglossus baeobatrachus. The sequence goes on from NC_134353.1 coordinate 724,697,712, forward strand.
TAGTTGTTGGGAGTGTAGCGCCTTGCCGGCATGTTAGGTTGCATGTAGGTTGCATACGGAGGTTGCTGATGCGCAGGGTGTGGCTGTGCATTGAAATATGAAGCAGGTTCAGGCTTGAAAGTCTGAGGTGCATTGGACTGACCTGGAAGGCAGGAAGCTGTAGGAGGATCAGTGTCTTGAGGCTCTGGAGAAGTGTTAGCACTGACGGGAATGTTGATGGTAGTTGGCAGTTCGTCGGCTTGGCTCAGCACGTAATCTCTTGTACGCTTAAGTGAGTCTTCTGTGTCGAGATCACACAAACTGGCGCTGCCTTCTTGGCTCCCACCCAGAGCTTGCTCAAAGACCTTTAGCCTTGCCATGGCCGCCACATGTTCACATTTCTTCTGAAGGGCTTCAATTTCTGCTTCCTTGCGTGCAGATTCTGCTTTCATCTCTGCTTCCCTCTGGGCGAAGATGGCGTGTACTTTTGTTGTTTCTGCTTCAGCGTGCGCCTTTATGAGCTGCTCGCTGAGGGTTGAGTACCTTGATGAGCCTGATTTGAGTGAGTGCCTTGAGCTCTTAATGGACCTGGATTTGTAAGATTCCGCTCCTGACATTTGCGCAATTTTTGCTTCAGTCTCGCTCACAATGTCGTGCACGGTGCGGTCTCGTTCAGCATTAAGCTGTTGAAAGTCCTGTAGTTCTTTTTGAGACTCAGACGTATTTGATCTCAGCAGGGTAGAGGAATATTTTTTACAAATCTCTTTGTAAGACCGGTATCCTGAGTACAGTTGTTCCAGGGCTCCCTCTGGTGGTAGCTCATGAGCACCGGGCGCAGATAAAACAGTCACTTGTTTTTGCACTCTTTGCCACAATAATGCTGTCTGGGTGTGCAGTTCACTTCTGGCTGTTTCTAGGTTCTCTTTAACCTTCCATGTTGGTTTTGTCAACCGCTTAGATCTTTCACTGTAATTTAAGTGTGAGTCCATGTCTTCCTCTTGTTGCTTTAAAGCAGGTAGCGAGAGAGCTCTCTTTGCCTCCATCAGGAAGGGTGAATGCTGCTCTGCACTGGTTGTCATGGAAACCAATACAATGTTGCAATCTCTGCAGCCAGCAGTCTGTTTGCAGAATGTATTTGCAGAGTCTCTGGCTGCAATTTACAATTAGCTTATGGGGGATTCTAGGTTTATAGCTGCACACAGTTCTGATAACAGGTTAATACTTTACAGGGCACTTTGTCTGAAGCTGCTATAAAATGTTATGCTGTGGCTTGTTATCAGCCCCTTGGGGTAATCCTTTCTCTGGATTGTATGCAGTATAGCACTCCTGGAAACAGGTTCTTTACTGATATATGTATACTTAGGGGTGCTTCACACACAGCGAGCTCGCTGCCGAGATCGCTGCTGAGTCACGCTTTTTGTGACGCAGCAGTGACCTCATTAGCGATCTCGCTGTGTGTGACAATGAGCAGCGATCTGGCCCCTGCTGCGAGATCGCTGCTCGTTACACACAGCCCTGGTTCGTTTTCTTCAAAGCCGCTCTCCTGCTGTGACACACAGATCGCTGTGTGTGACAGCAAGAGAGCGACAAATGAAGCGAGCAGGAGCAGGAGCCGGCGTCTGACAGCTGAGGTAAGCTGTATCCAAGATAAACATCGGGTAACCAAGGTGGTTACCCGATATTTACCTTAGTTACCAGCCTCTGCAGCTCTCACGCTGCCAGTGCCGGCTCCGGCTCTCTGCACATGTAGCTGCTGTACACATCGGGTTAATTAACCCGATGTGTACAGCAGCTAGGAGAGCAAGGAGCCAGCGCTAAGCAGTGTGCGCGGCTCCCTGCTCTCTGCACATGTAGCTGCATTACACATCGGGTTAATTAACCCGATGTATACTGTAGCTAGGAGAGCAAGGAGCCAGCGCTCAGTGTGCGCGGCTCCCTGCTCCCTGCTCACACTGGTAACTAATGTAAACATCGGGTAACCATTCCCGATGTTTACCTTAGTTACCAGTCTCCGCAGCTTCCAGACGGCGGCTCCGTGCAAGCGCAGCGTCGCTTGCACGTCGCTGCTGGCTGGGGGCTGTTCACTGGTCGCTGGTGAGATCTGCCTGTTTGACAGCTCACCAGCGACCATGTAGCGATGCAGCAGCGATCCTGACCAGGTCAGATCGCTGGTCGGATCGCTGCTGCATCGCTAAGTGTGAAGGTACCCTTATCCCGGTCACAGCTAGTCCTTTTCACTATTCTGTCTCTTCCTGGTAGCAATGAATCCAACCGCTCTAATTATCAGTCCCTTAGATAACTGTATGATTTTACTCACTCTACCGGCTTCCACAGATAGTGTTAACTCAGCCCAACGATGACTTGTAGGAAGACAAGGAGAAACGCTGTAGTTTTCTTCTAGAATCTTGTATTAAGTACAAAGTAAAGGCAGGTGAAAAGGAATAATCTGTACAGGGTTGCAGACATGTCTCTTCAGCAATGGTTCCTCTAGACTAAACTGAAGGAGAAAGGAGGAGCTTTCTATACAGAAGCCAACTAAGGGAGGTACATAGGGACAAACTTCATACAGTCTAATCTACCTAGTAACAGTAAGGAATTTCCTGATAGGAGGAAAAAAATATGCAATGCAAGAATTATATACAACAGGTTGTTCCCATTCATGGGACACAACAGACAGGTTATCAATATTGTAAGGTCAGATAAACCCTTAAGAGACGTTCGGAGGCAAGCTTACTAATCCATGCCAAAATGGCTGCACAATGCTAAACTTAAAGGGAACCTGTCATCAGAAATTTAGCTATAAAGCTAAAAGTTTCCCCCTCTGCAGCTCCTGGGCTGCATTCTAGGAAGCTTCCTATAGTTTTTGTGGCCCCTTTTATTCCAAAATAAATACTTTACAAACTTGTACCTTTTCGTATGCAAATTTCTTAAATCTTCCATGGGGGCGGGCTGCCTGATGTACGTTGCTGTCCTCCTGCCGATTTACGCCGCCCCCGAACGCTGAATTTCAAACCTCAGGACGCCGCCCCTGGGCGCCCGTGGTCTCGCGCATGTGCTGTGCTACTGTAGCGGTGCCGTGCACTGTGTGCACGTGTGACCGCTAGTGACACTTTGCACGGGCACGAGGTTATGGGCGGCGCTGTGAGTGTCATCAGCAAGTGCTGCCCATAACCTCGTGACCGCACTTTCCCCTCTTCCTCCAGCGTTCTGCGCAAACGCTCGCTGGCCAGATGACCGGACGTCACCTCCTTCCCATCCTGCTCAGCAGCAGGAAATAGATGGGAGGAGCGGACGGAGCAGTCGGTGCCCGCGCAAAAGCGTCACTAGCGGTCACACGTGCACGCAGTGCACGGCACCGCTACAGTAGCACAGCGCATGCGCGGGACCACGGGCGCCCAGGGGCGGCGTCCTGAGGTTTGAAATTCAGCGTTCGGGGGCGGCGTAAATCGGCAGGAGGACAGCAACGTACATCAGGCAGCCCGCCCCCATGGAAGATTTAAGAAATTTGCATACGAAAAGGTACAAGTTTGTAAAGTATTTATTTTGGAATAAAAGGGGCCACAAAAACTATAGGAAGCTTCCTAAAATGCAGCCCAGGAGCTGCAGAGGGGGGAACTTTTAGGTTTATAGCTAAATTTCTGATGACAGGTTCACTTTAAATAAGCATTTTATGAGCTAGACAAGGAAACTTTCACAAAGAATTATATAGTCTTTTGTACATGGATTTTCAAAGTAAGTACATCAATTACATCAGGACTAAGAGACTAATAAAGAATGCCATTTGTTTTGTGAAATGTGGTAACAGGTGAAAGTGTTTTTATATTTTTATTACAAGACTGAAGATTTTACTTGTTACCAAGTATTTCCACTAGAGGGCCCTTACTGTTTATGTGGCGCCCCTGACCTGGTCAGGCACCACTGAGTACTGCACCCATGCTGGGGACAGTACAAACAGGTAATCCAGAAGGCTGACCGAGGTGTGACTACACAGGCGCATAGTGATCAGGTCTCACACATGTACCTTTGAGAGGACCCCTGGGGATCCCAGGAGGGGGCAAAGCCTTCACCTCCACTAGAATAGTGGAGGGGGTAAAAAGCCTCCATCTCCACTCAAGGGGTGTGGTGGAGAGCCTGGTTGCTAGGTGGCGTAGGCAAGAACAGGAGAGGAGGGGCAGTGAGCGGGTTCAGTGTGCAGTTCAGGGGGAGCAGACGTCAGGAGCAGACCCCTGGGGTTGTGGCAGTCTGACAGCGTCCGCGCAGTGGCTACCGACGGGGGAGAACGGTCACCTAGTAGTGCTACCCGAAATCCATCTTCAGCTAAAGAGAGAGCAACGGAGTGGGAAGTAAGGAGACTGCTAGGGAGTTACCAGGCCCAAACGGGTAGTAGGTCCCAGTGCAGGGATAGATCCACCTTTCCTTGCCAAACCTGCTTGAGGGGGCACTTTACACCCCCAAGAACACACTAAAAAGTCCGCAGCCACGTCGCCACAGTTAGGGCCCATAGTTCACAGGAGGCAAGCAGCCGGAGTGTCCTGGTCCAGGCTACAAGCAAACGGACAAAACGAAGGGGAGAGAGGCTTCAGCAACTTCCCTGGGTGACCCCCATAGGGACTAAAAGTCGGGGTTACTCCAAAACGCAAAGGGCTAAGGAAGGCGAGTCGGTAGTCACCCTCATCAGTCAGCCTGAAGGATACCTGGTTCCAGCCTGGTTCATCCCAGCTACGCCCGGGTTACTCACTCTGCCACCTTCTGTGAGTAAAACCCCTGAAAGACATTCTGCTTGTGTGGAGTTATTCTGCGCCTTGTGGTTCTACACACCTACACAGGGCCCTGGGGCTTGCCTCACTCTCAGGAGGCTACTACAACCGACTGCACCCACCATCAGCCCCAGGCATCCCTTAATTTGCAGTGGCGGTCCCCACTGACCGCAATTCTGAGAGTGGCGTCACGACAAATAGAAGATTTCCTACCTGTGACAAGATCCAGCCGAGTGGAGTCCCTGAAGGTAATGCACCGACACAACACTGGAGGGGCTTCACATTTACTTTGAGAAACTATGAAAATGCACTTAGGCTTTGTGCTCACGTTGCTTTTTTCATGCTTTTTTCTTTGGTTCTTTTAATTAATAAAAGAAAGGAAAAAGCATCCCCGCAAAGTCTATGAGAATCGTGACTTGCTGTACTGTGCTCCTTTTTCCTTCCAGTTTTTGTTGGTGAAAAAAGAAGCAGCGTGTCAATTGTTTCAGCATTTTTCTTGCTTTTTTCATCAATTGACTTCAATGGAGTCAGTGAAAAATGCAGGAAAAACATATGTAATGCACACATTGCTTTTTTGTGCGATTTTATGTGTTTTGACGTCACTGGGGTTCCCTAAAGCCATTTTCTCACGGTCTTTCCCGCGGGAACCTTGCTGCAGGGAACTCCAGTGACATCACAAGGTGAATCGAGTTCATGCTGGCAGATCACTGGGATATCCTGCAGATCCGATGGCATGAACTCAGTTCACCTTGTGACGTCCCCGATGTTCCCTGCACCTACACATAGCCAGTGTCAGCAGACATTTTCTCATCTCGCGGTCTTTACCACGGGACTTTGCAGCAGGAAACTCCAGTGATATAGGTGCCCTGGTCGGTGAGGTGATCCATACCTCAGTAACCTAGGGTCGTCATGGTGATGACCCAGAGTTGCCATGGCAGCGATCAGGTCCCTGTGATCGCATTTCAGGGACCTGATCGCCAGGGAGAGGTAAGCAATTCCGCCTCCTCAATACTGTCAACGCATTGATGGCAGCATTCAGGGTGTTAAACTACCAGGAGCAGCGCAGGCACCAATCCAGGCAGTGAGAGCCAGGTCCCAGCAGTAAGATAAGGCAGTGACCCGGCAGTGTTCACGGGGGTACAGCGCCTGCACCTCCGCGATCACCATGATTAAAAAGCACACGAAGAAAGCATAGAAAAAAATGTGAAATAAACACGCAAACGCAATAAAAAATGCGTGTTTTTTTCAGCTGCTTTTTTCCTGCCAAAACAGATTCTCTGCACATAAAACCGCATTGTGGACACGTTGCCTTAGGCTGCTTTCACACTATGTTTTTTTAACATGCGTCCTGAACGTTTTTTTAATGCAAAAATAGATCCAGTGCAAGTGCGTTTTCATTTCAATGCATTTGCAATGGATTCGCGTCAACATGCGTTAACATGCGTTTGCGTGCGTTATAGTGAGGATCCAGTGAGTTGCAGTTTTTTAACATTTTTCAAAAATGCTACTTGTAGCGTTTTTGAGCTGCGTCCAAATACTGCAAGTCACTGGATCCTGACTAAACAGTAAACTATTATTGATTAGACTCAGGGTCCCGGAATATTATGTTAACACCACTGTCTGCACCACTGCTGATCTTGACGGTGTTTGGCGCCATGGACCTGCATATCTGACATCATACCTACACGGGCAAGTACTCTATTGTTTTGTTCCTTCACCTTCATGCCACATGAGTTGTAGATCTAACTGTGGATTACTTTGTTTGTATTACATCTATTTATTTGATCTCTGATAGACTGTATTTACCTTATAGCCTCCTGATGAACCTCGTTTTTATATGTGGGGAAACGTGTCGAGGTGGAGACTTGATATGATATCTATGATGGCTGATGGTTCACCTTGCTAAAAAGGACACCTGGACAGTACCAGTGTATAGCTGCCTGGACTTGTGTAGCTACTTGGATCCCTTTGGACTGCACTATTTTATGAATTTCCATTACATGGCGCTGCCTGAACAAATCAATTACAGTCCTCAAGCTAAGTTTGGCTATTTGTGTGATCCTCCTATGTGAACCTCACGATATCATTTTATGTACTGTGTTTATTGAATACACTTGTATTTCCTACTGTTATACAGAATTGACCCCCTTGGTCACTATTTATATATTAAATACTGGTGGTGTGATATTTTATACCAAATAAAGAATATTTTTATATGGGAATAATGATTTAATCTTCCCATCCTGAATAAACAGCACACAAACACATGTGAATGGTGGTATGCTGATAAACAGGATCCTGTTTGGCCAGAAACCAGCCTGGCGTGATCACAGTCTCTCTCTTTCTCTCTCTCTCCTCTCCTCTTCTCTTTCTATCTCTCTCTCTCTCATTCTCTCTCTCTCTTTCTTTCTCTCTCCTCTCTTCTCCCCCTCCCTCCTCTTTTCTCTCTCCTCTCTCTCTCCCTTCTCCTCTCTTCTCCTCTCTCGTAATGCATTGTGACAGCGTCTGCCGGCCAGCACGCCCACACCGCAACGTCAGCCACCAACCGGAAGTGACATCTGCAGAGAGGGCGGGCGTTCCCAGACGTACACAGCTACAGGGAATGAGAAATGATAAAAATAGAAAAAGCGCATGTGCACGAGAAAAATTAGAGATATAAGTAATCAATGGTGGTACAATGGGGCCAAAATGAGCCGCACACAGTATGCACGGGTCGGACACACCCACACATTATATGCCACAACGTCACATCCGAGGAGGATGACGTATGTGGAGGAGGGCCCGGACAGGCGCAGTGCAGATGGGAGTCCAAAACTGGTAACGTGCATGCGTACATGCGTGATACGAGAGATAATAGGGAATGCTTGTAATGTCATGTGGGCGCTGAAAACAGACCCCGGTCACGCCCCCCTCAGGATGTCAGCGGAGTGATCAGTGAGGAGGGGTCAGAAACACAGGGGAGGCGGCGCTAACAGTATAACAGTGGTTTATGTGAAAATGAAAGACATTACAGTGTATGTGTTGCTGTAATTCACACTGAGAGATCAGCACCATCCGGGGAAGGAATGGGAAGAGGAGGGGGGGGGAGTGGGGAGTGCAGGTAAGGAGAGGGAAAAAGGGAGAGGTGCCGTGATGGAAGGTGAGGGTTAACTGATGATCAGATGGCAGTAACGTCACAGTGTGAACAAAACAGTATAAAGAGTATATGTAAGAAAGGGAGTATATGAACATAAAAGAAAAAAGAAAAAGAAATGTATATAAAAGAAATGTAAAATAAATGGGTGAAGTAGTAATAAAACCCTATATGCTGTCCATAAATATAGATATACAAATGCAAATGAACAGTGGATATATAAAAAATATATATGTTGATATATAAAAAATATATTAAAAATGTGTGTAAAAAAGTGAATACATATATATGTAAATATGTGTATGGGAGTGTGGGGACGGGTGGTAGCTTGAAAGGATAGAAGAATATATACATATAATATATATATGGATATACATTAAAAATAGTGTACAGTAATAAATATACATCATAAAAGCAGATAATGAAATTGGGGGAAACACACAGTAGGTGAATCAATGTAGGAAAAATCTAAGAAAAAATCTGGGAAAAATTCTTCTTGAAACGCTGGAATACTGCAACAAGAAGCCTGATCATCCAGGACAGAAGAGGCCAGGAAAAGGAGGGATTCCCTTAGGAGACGTCCGGGAGTCCAGTTGTCAGAATCTCAGATAGAACCCGGTGTTGATGAAAAGGACATGTGACCATAGATATGGTATAAGCCACAAGACAAGAAATGGTAACGAACAGCCACAGAAAACTGCCCTAAAGAGAATTAAAAACAAAATGAGTAAAATAGTAAAAACATATAGAAACCCATAAAAAATAAATAAAAACAATTAAAAACAGATGACCAATGTGATTCACAAAAAAGGCCCAACACTTAAGTTTTCATTGAGACCCAGGGGATGTAAAGTGTTAAGTGCCCAGATCCATTTGGTTTCAATTTTATCGAAGTGCTTTTTAATATCGCCTCCTCTGATGTGAGGAATAAGGTGATCAATACCACGAACAGCCAGCTTGGTAGCGTCACAGTTGTGATATAATTTAAAATGTTTAGGTATGGTTTTATGTGTAGATATATCAGTATTCTCTTTCGCAGCTAGAATTCTATTCACGTGTTCCCGTATATGGACCTTCAGATGTCGGGAAGTGAGACCTACATAGATGAGGTTACAGGGACATGTGGCATAGTAAATTACTGATTTGGTGTTACAGTTGATGGAATGAGTAATTTTGAAATTTTTGGTCCCACTAGAATTTGTGAATATAGATGTAGAGATTATATTGGGACAAGCCAAACATTTTCCACAAGGGGAACAACACCATAGGCGTGGATTTTGATCCAAGAATATGGTTACTTTTTTTGTATAGTGGCTTTTCACTAAACAATCCCTGAGGTTACTAGATCTCCTATAGGTAATATTAGGTTTATCATTGAGATATTTTGAAAAGATGGGGTCAGCCAACAATATGGGCCAATATCTATCCAGTCACTGCCACAAGTTGGCCGAATGGGAATTAAATTGAGTAATAAACCTAACTTTAGAGGGAGAAGATCTTGGTAGGTCTGAAGTGTAAAGGGCACTTTGTCTAGACGTGTGTCTGGCCCTATTATAAGCAAATTTGACAGATCTCCGGCTGTACCCTCGTGCATAAAATCTGTCCTTCAGATCATGGGCTTGTTTTTCAAAATCATCATTATTTGAACAAATCCTTCTAAGGTGTAAAAATTGCCCAATGGGGACAAAACGGATGGTTGCAGGGGGATGGGATGAAGAGGCATGTAATACAGCATTGACAGCTGTCTCTTTGCAAAACAAATCCGTTTGTAGGGTGTTGTTAGAGTCCCTTTTAACAGTAACATCCAAAAAATCTACACAGTTTAAATCAAAATGATATGTAAGGTGTATATTGGTGTTATTGTTATTGAGTAGTGCCATAAAGTTGTGTAGGGATTCAACGGTGTCCTGCCAGATGAAAAAAATATCATCAATGTACCATGCCCAAAAGAGGACACGGTCCATTGATGACAATTGATCAGACATAAAGAGGTCCCTCTCCCACAACCCAATGAACAGGTTAGCATACGAGGGTGCAAAAGATGCCCCCATAGCTGTGCCCTGGAGCTGCAGGAAGAAGGACCCCTTGAAAACAAAAAAGTTATGGAATAAGGTGAAATCAAGTAGCTGTAAAATGAAATTAGTCATCCTTGGTGTAAGTGAAGAAATATTGAGAAAATATTGGGTAGCCTGCACACCATCACTGTGTTTAATGTTGGTGTACAAGTAACAAGCAAGGATTCGGCGTCAAAGTGTAAACCATCAACTTTTTTCAAAAAGTCACTGGTGTCTTTGGTGTAAGAAGACAAACATTCTACCAGTGGTTGTAAATGGTAATCAATAAACTTGCCAACCCTGTCAAGGTAGTTATTATTGCCGGAAATGATGGGCCTGCCGGGAGGTGTACTGATGTTTTTATGGACTTTGGGAAGGAGGAATAGTGTCGAAATAGTGGGTTCGTTAGCTTGTAAGGCCTGAAATAGATCTTTGGAGATGATATCATTATCTTTAGATGTTTTTAAAAGTAAAAAAAGATCGGCCTGGAATTTGATAAGAGGGTTAAATGTCAATTTTTTGTAACAGGTGGTATTATTTAATTGTCTGAATGCTTCAGATTCATACATAATTTTGGGCCAGAGTACTATGTTCCCTCCTTTGTCGGCTGGTTTTATGACTAAATCAGGAAGATTTTGTAGTTTCTTGAGGCTGCACCTCTCAGAGAAATTCAAGTTGTCGTGTTTAATGCCAGGAGGGATTGTATCTATCTCCCGGCTTACCATTTTCACAAATAAGTCTAAATTGGAATAGGCTGACAAAGGGGGGAATTTCTTAGATTTTGGTGTAATCGTGGTGGGGATCTTACCTCCTTCACCAACGTTGTGTTCGTGAGCAAGATCATCGAGGGTAGCTAGTGCTTTTTGTTCGGTTTCTGTAGGGAAAAGTGAAAGTAAGGTGTCATTGTGAAAATATTTTTTAAAGGGAACCTGTCACCTAGAATATGCGTTCTGACCTATCAGCAGACGCATGTGTGCCCTAATTACACCTCCCTACCCATCCCTGTGTTATAAAATTGTATAATATGAAAGTAATAAAAAACGTTTTATTACCTTCATATTTCCTATGTAAATTAGAGAGCTTCTGGTCACAGGGGCGGCGCCTTGCCCCTGCATACTTTCCGTGGTATCACGCCCCTGTGGGCGTGATACCATGGAGTCACATGAGCGACGTCACCATCGCTCATTCTATCCTGCACGCATTTACACTTACTATTGCGGCAGGCTTCTCTTCCGGGTTCTCCTTGTCAGTTTCAGATGCGCACTGCACATGCACAGTGAACACCCGGAACAGAAGCCTGCCGCAATGCGCGTAGGATAGAATGAGCGACGGGGACGTCGCTCATGTGACTCCATGATATCACGCCCACAGGGGTGTGATACCACAGAAAGTATGCAGGGGCAAGGCGCCGCCCCTGTGACCAAATACCCTGCTATTTACATAGGAAATATGAAGGTAATAAAACGTTTTTTATTACTTTCATATTATACAATTTTACAGCACAAAGATGGGTAGGGAGCTGTAATTAGGGCACACATGCGTCTGCTGATAGGTCAGAACGCATATTCTAGGTGACAGGTTCCCTTTAAAAGCCGCCCCAGCACCAGCCCAGCCACCGCAACACCTGCAAAGCCGCCGCAGCATTAGAGCAACCCCTCTCCACCACCCCGGTAAGCTACATTCAGATTATAAGACGCACCCCTTACTTGCCTTCCAAATTTTTGGGAGGAAAAATGCATTTTATAATCCGAAAAATATGGTAACTTATTTCCTTCTTTGGAACTCAATGTGTCTTGCTTTGAGTTATACTTGCCAAAATCATTCTGTTCTCCTTTCCTTTGCCATGTCTAACCAGCCGTATACATAGGATTCTGGATTCTTAGGCAACCAATACTAAACCCTCATCACCTTATCAAAATCCAATTTTACAGTCTTTTTTTTTATCATTTTAGCAGTAGGTTTATACTGAGTAAGAATAAGACTTCACCCAAGGTCTGTGCTTAGGACTTACTCACTGGTATTTGTAGTGATACAAATGTGCTGGAACTTCCATGAAAGTTATATATGTCATGATGTAACTGCACCTATTGCACCAGGACTGAGAAGACACCCGGCGAGTGGCGTAACATAGAGGGAACACCAGAGTAAGAAGATCAGGGTCACCTCCTGACACTCTCCTGAGGCTGCTCGCTGCACTCCCTAGCATCTCTAGAAGGGTCCTTCCCCTCTATGTACCCGATCATGTGACTAGGCCCTCGCTGGCCCTGAACTCATCCTGGCTAGTGAAGGCCATCGCGCTACTGCAAAAAGACAACACAAGGTAGGAAAGACAAACAGATGGGAAAAGACACAACAAATAAAATGTCAGGAGTAACTTCTCAGCTGCAAGTAAAGCAACACCTTAGCTTTCTCAAGAGACTGGCTCCTTCCAAATGGATAGCATAGGAATGAGCTATAGCCAGCATTTTAAGGCGTGAGGAATGAATACTTATAGCAGATGGGAGCGGCTGCAGCTGAGAATACAACTACCTGTTAGATCACTGTAGGATAGAAATTAACCTTAACCTCTTCAGTACCGGAAGGAATTAAATACATTCCACCTCAGGGTAAACGATGAACAGGCACTAAAGTGGATCTGCGAACAACAACATGCTGTGACCTTCTGATCCAGATCCCCCAAGATCTTATCAGGCTGTGACATACTTGTGACATTATATCAAGGAGATAAATGCTGCCTGTGCGTGGATATGGATATGGAACTAAATTGCTGTCGTTATATTGATTGTATATAAGAATAAGGCTGCACATCAAACTTAGATAATGGTATGATGCCTCAAGCATATGGAAAAATATTGGAATATACAATGAAAAATGCTACTTGCTAATTTGAACATGTGAATAATGAATTGCATACCTGCCATGAATATTAGGAAAAAGGAGATATTTAGCAATCGCATTGATCAATGTAACTGAGCCCCAAGGCCTCGTCAAGGCATATCTCTATATTGGGGTCCCTAGCTCTGTGACCCTAACTGTGTGTCATCTCATTGCAATTAAAAACTGCTATGGGTGGAGAGGGGTAACTAAGGACTTTCTTATATAGGAGATGGAAAAAACATGGCCGAAAGGGGCGGAGCTGTGTTCACATTCAGAAAAAAACTACATATAACTGAATAGGATAACTGAAGTGAGCACTAATATATATATATATATATATATATGAGTGCAAGCCAAAAATACATACTATATATAAGAGGGGGCTCAGTTACATTGATCAATGCGATTGCTAAATATCTCCTTTTTCCTAATATTCATGGCAGGTATGCAATTCATTATTCACATGTTCAAATTAGCAAGTAGCATTTTTCATTGTATATTCCAATATTTTTCCATATGCTTGAGGCATCATACCATTATCTAAGTTTGATGTGCAGCCTTATTCTTATATATAGTATGTATTTTTGGCTTGCACTCATATATATATATATATTAGTGCTCACTTCAGTTATCCTATTCAGTTATATGTAGTTTTTTTCTGAATGTGAACACAGCTCCGCCCCTTTCGGCCATGTTTTTTCCATCTCCTATATAAGAAAGTCCTTAGTTACCCCTCTCCACCCATAGCAGTTTTTAATTGCAATGAGATGACACACAGTTAGGGTCACAGAGCTAGGGACCCCAATAGAGAGATATGCCTTGACGAGGCCTTGGGGCTCAGTTACATTGATCAATGCGATTGCTAAATATCTCCTTTTTCCTAATATTCATGGCAGGTATGCAATTCATTATTCACATGTTCAAATTAGCATTTTTCATTGTATATTCCAATATTTTTCCATATGCTTGAGGCATCATACCATTATCTAAGTTTGATGTGCAGCCTTATTCTTATATATAGTATGTATTTTTGGCTTGCACTCATATATATATATTAGTGCTCACTTCAGTTATCCTATTCAGTTATATGTAGTTTTTTTCTGAATGTGAACACAGCTCCGCCCCTTTCGGCCATGTTTTTTCCATCTCCTATATAAGAAAGTCCTTAGTTACCCCTCTCCACCCATAGCAGTTTTTAATTGCAATGAGATGACACACAGTTAGGGTCACAGAGCTAGGGACCCCAATATAGAGATATGCCTTGACGAGGCCTTGGGGCTCAGTTACATTGATCAATGCGATTGCTAAATATCTCCTTTTTCCTAATATTCATGGCAGGTATGCAATTCATTATTCACATGTTCAAATTAGCAAGTAGCATTTTTCATTGTATATTCCAATATTTTTCCATATGCTTGAGGCATCATACCATTATCTAAGTTTGATGTACAGCCTTATTCTTATATATAGTATGTATTTTTGGCTTGCACTCATATATATATATATTAGTGCTCACTTCAGTTATCCTATTCAGTTATATGTAGTTTTTTTCTGAATGTGAACACAGCTCCGCCCCTTTCGGCCATGTTTTTTCCATCTCCTATATAAGAAAGTCCTTAGTTACCCCTCTCCACCCATAGCAGTTTTTAATTGCAATGAGATGACACACAGTTAGGGTCACAGAGCTAGGGACCCCAATATAGAGATATGCCTTGACGAGGCCTTGGGGCTCAGTTACATTGATCAATGCGATTGCTAAATATCTCCTTTTTCCTAATATTCATGGCAGGTATGCAATTCATTATTCACATGTTCAAATTAGCAAGTAGCATTTTTCATTGTATATTCCAATATTTTTCCATATGCTTGAGGCATCATACCATTATCTAAGTTTGATGTGCAGCCTTATTCTTATATATAGTATGTATTTTTGGCTTGCACTCATATATATATATATATTAGTGCTCACTTCAGTTATCCTATTCAGTTATATGTAGTTTTTTTCTGAATGTGAACACAGCTCCGCCCCTTTCGGCCATGTTTTTTCCATCTCCTATATAAGAAAGTCCTTAGTTACCCCTCTCCACCCATAGCAGTTTTTAATTGCAATGAGATGACACACAGTTAGGGTCACAGAGCTAGGGACCCCAATATAGAGATATGCCTTGACGAGGCCTTGGGGCTCAGTTACATTGATCAATGCGATTGCTAAATATCTCCTTTTTCCTAATATTCATGGCAGGTATGCAATTCATTATTCACATGTTCAAATTAGCAAGTAGCATTTTTCATTGTATATTCCAATATTTTTCCATATGCTTGAGGCATTATACCATTATCTATGTTTGATGTGCAGCCTTATTCTTATATATAGTATGTATTTTTGGCTTGCACTCATATATATATATATATTAGTGCTCACTTCAGTTATCCTATTCAGTTATATTGATTGTGTCATGAAAACAACCTGCCCATATGTCCTATTGGGGCACTTCAATTTCATAGCCAGAGCACACCGTGATTCTGTATGACGGAACTAACTGATCTCTGCATTATAGAGAATGGAAATTTCACTACTATTTGTTAATTTCCCAACTATTGCCAGGCACCTGGACATCACATTAGATATGGGATGGGTGGTACCTATGTTTTTGAGAACAAAACAGAAACTTAGTACCTGGAACACAGTCCTTACTTTTTATTCTTTTTCTGTTCCATGATTTATGGACAGCTATCTTACCTAAGCGTCAATTCAACAGAATTTAGAGATATGTTTCACAACAACCACATGGACTGTTGGCAGAAACTGGTTTTAACTCACTAATTTCTACAGGTGAGTTTTCTAAGTAGGCCCTTATCAGGGCAAACGTATTTTGCTCTGTGCAGAGATGGGGAAGAGGTGAGCTCTTTCCATAACCCGTAGTAAATGATTCTAACAGGTGTGTCACAGGTGACAGAGAGCTATGTTGTTTTTAGCAATAAAGGTCCCATGCTCCCTGACTTTCTATTGTTCCTGATGTCAGTATTCATTGTACTGGGTAGGCTTCCTGCTAGGTTTTCATCTCTTCCCCTTTAGGACCCAGCGGAGTGCTCTTTCCGTCAAGTTGCTGATTACACTGGACAACAATTTTTTTTTATCATTTTCTGTTGCATAAGGTTTTAGAACTTTTTCTATATATTTCTGCATCGCTGATTCCAAATCTGAAATTTGTTTTTGGAGCATGCTCTATTTTTTTGTCAATTTTAATTTCTTTGGGTTACAGTTTATGGCATGCATTTTTTTTTAATTGGAGTTAATGGGCAATGACTCTTGGATCGAACATAACCACAAAGCAATTAAAGAGGACCCGTCATCACGTTTTGGTTATCTGATAAAAACACCCTCTTATTTTGTTTTTAGATTGAATCATGGCTTCCTCAAGTAGGAGAAAATGTAAGAATAGTCCTGAGATCTTCTGTTATATATGTGGCTGTTATACACTTCAACGTCAAAGGCACAATATTTCATCATTTGTGACACGAGCATAAATTACCTATTTTCAAGTTTCCCTTACCGATCAAGACCAGAATTGGGCTCCTCATATGGTATGTCATAATTGTGAGGAAATGCTTTGTGACTGGACAAAAGGAAAATGTAAAGGAATGCCTTTTGGTATTCCCATGGTTTGGCATGAACCTAAGGACCACAGTAGTGACTGTTATTTCTGTCTGATCCATACAAAGGGCATTGGTAAGAAAATATGGCATATGATCTCATATCCTAATATTCCTTCAGCAAGACGACCTATGCCACACTTCTGAGACACTCCCGGTCCAGTTTTCAATGGTTTTATTTCTTGTAAGGACAAAGAAAGTGAACATGGTGATCAAATGTATTTTGATAAGAAGCATGAGGAAATGTGTGTAGTATCTGAAGGGTCTTTGTTTGATGCCAAGCAGTCATTAATCCCTCAACAGTTTACCCAACCCGAATTGAATTATTTAGTAAGAGCTAAAGGGTGCACAAGAAAAACAGTGATGTTCTTGGTTTTAACGCATTTATTCGTTCATTAGTTATTTACATTTTTTGACCACATATAAAATGTGTTCAAAGTGCTACCCATTGTGTTGGATTGTCAATGCAATCCTCTTCTCCCACTATTGACACACTGATAGCAAAATCTTCACAGCATAGACAATTACCTTCAGATGAACCCCAAATATAAAAGTCTGAGGGGGTCAGATTGGGAGACCTTGGTGGCCATTTAACTGGCCCACGAGGACCAATCCATTTTCCAGGACACTGTTCATGTAGGAATGCTCACACCTGACAGCCATTCACTTCCTGAACAGTCGCCTTGATAAGTTTCCCGAAAATCAGCTGTTAGTAATGAGCAGGGAGAACGCTTTCATCAAGATCTAAAGACGATGGAAGAGCATTATCAGGGGCGATGGGACAAAAATATGATGGCAGACTACTGCTGGAGCATCAAATGAGATTGTCCTCAACAAATACACAAACGTAAGAGATACTGTAGCGCCCATGAACCCCTCAGGGTGCTACAAGGTTCTGCATCCCCACCAGGATGCAGGGCCTACCTCCTTAGGGACCCAGAACCCCAGTGCCGGTAACACCAAAAACCCAGGTAATCCCAGTTTTCCCCAGCATTCCCCCATACAATGGTAATTAGCTGGGGTGGGACCAATGGATGGCCGCCTAGAGGTGGAGCCACTCCAGTACACTAGTTGACCAGGTGGGAGGGGCAGACTGTGGAGAGTAGTCAGTGTGAGAGTTGACAGCAGGAGTGTGAAGGTGTGACTGAGCAACATCCTGACTCGGGTAAACAGTGACCTGGTACCCAGGAGAGGTGGTTGCTGGTGGAGTACGGTGGAGTACTCCCAGAACTACGCACCACTGAGGTACAGGACCCTAGGACAGAAAAGAGCTTCAAGTCGACCTGTTAACACCTACACAGCAAAGGGAACCATGAAGGACCTTGCTGACCCTAAAGAATCCGAAGACTCAGTAGCAAAGAGAGAGTCAGGGACAGGACCAGAGACTCCAACCCCACAGGGTTCACGCTACCGTCAGGCAGACAGAAGTGGACCAACCACAGACCGGGGACCCCCAGTGTTCCATACCACGGGGACCCACTTACCAGATACAGGTGCAGGGGAAGAAGGTACCAGAGAAACAGACTGGCACTAGGACGAAGGTAACTGGAGACAAAACCAGCTGGCCTCGGGCAACCAGTTAACATCCAAAGTGAGTAAACCAGTTGCACTGAATACCTGTCTGGACTCCTTCTTCTGACGCCCACTGCATCATACACCCGCTGGGGAAATACCCTACTTGCAGAGGGACTACCATACTAGCCGCTCATACCATCAGCCCCAGTAGAGACATTCTGCAGCGGCAGCTCCCTACCTATAGCCGCAACACCGCAAGTGGCGTCACGAATAAACTTTATTCACCAATCCCCTGTAAATATCCCCATTACAAAAAGGGCTCAGGGAATGGACCGGGTAATGGCCACCATTGTGACATTCCCAAGATGTACACTGCCCGGAACCGAGTACCCCATATCCCTGTGTGCTACAACCCAAACCCAATTTTTTGCCTGATTAGATTTTAAATAAGTTTTTTTTATTAAAATAAGTGTTTTAATAATTTCTATTTCGAAATTGTAGACACATTGTGATTAGAGTTGAGCGGATCGGCTATAATCCGGGTCCGATGGATCCGGATCGGGTTGCCGCCGAAGTCCGGATCCGATCCGGAATCCGCGGCTATGTAAATGAATGTGGAGTTGGATCCGGGACGAGAGAGAGAGAGAGAGCGAGAGAGAGCGAGAGAGAGCGAGAGAGCGAGAGAGAACGAGAGAGAGAGAGAGAGAGAAAAAATAAAAAGGATCCGGACTGTGCACCCAGAATCCCGGGTAGTGGTCGGACTCGGATCGGACCCTCCAACCGTGCGGATCCGGATTTTTCAGATCCGGGTCCGCTCAACACTAATTGTGATGCAACCATATCTTTTAGCGTATTAGTGTATTTACTGCATTACATTATTATATTTTCACAAAGATGATGCCCAAGAAGATATTCTACTTTATTATGTTAAACTAAATGTTGAAATTTGTACAATAAGATGAAAACCTAAAATCTTGAGTTGCAAAGCAACTGTAGCTTACAGTGAAAAACATCTCAGATTTCAGATCAGCACACTCACATTAAAAGGGTGGTTCACTCATATTTTTTATTGTCCAGATCGATATTATATTGAGAAACAATGTTTCTCTCAAATACCTTGTGTTGGCAGTAGTGCCTGTGAGAGGCGCTATTGCAGACCGCTGTTCCCCGTCCAGTGACGTCTCCGTCAAGTGCTGCACACGTCACATCCGTGCAGCCGGCTGCATTCTGAGGCCATCTGCTCCCTCCTCCCTCCTCCATCACAGCACAGCACGTCGCGTCTTGCTTGCAGCGTTCTGTTAGGAGGGAGGGGGGAGAGGGAGGGGGAGGAGAGAGCAGATAGGCTGTGATAGCGGTGAAACACCGCTGACAGCTCAGTCTGAGGTAGAATGCAGCCGGCTGCATGGATGTGACGTGTGCAGCATTTGACGGAGACATCACTGGACGGGGAACAGCGGTCTGCAATAACGCCTCTCACAGGCACTATTGTCAACACAAGGTATTTGAGAGAAACATTGTTTCTTAATATAATATCGAGCTAGACAATAAAAAATATGGGTGAACCACCCCTTTAAGTAAGAACTAGTGTTTAGTTGGTTTTTTTAAACATCTTTTTTATTCAAATTTTTAAATATAACAGAAAATAAAACAATTTCATGGTCAAATAGGAAACATCAGCATACATGAGACTGATTTGTTCGTCAATGCATCTGCAAACCTTACAAAGAAAGAAAAAAAAGAAAAGATAGTATCACAAACAAAGAATGGGAATTTGAGTGTGAACCCTTCCACAATTATGTTCCTGCTATGGTGTCTAATGACAGACCCAAGACCCCCAGTATACCTCCCAGGTCTTTGAGGGCATACCATTCTGTATGGTGGAAATGGATAATTATTTTCAGGATTCCCTGAGGACTATAATGAAACCCAATGAACATTTTCCAAAGCGGAAAAACTTTTCCTGCTGATTTCTCTTTGCTCCTTTCTGCTTCTATCACTTGTAGTCCCAATAAATGTTTCATTTGAGATATTATCGCTCCCATTGATGGGGTATTCGGTTTAAGCCACTCACTAAACCAGGCAAATAGCAACCAGGTTTTCGAAATACCTCACAGGGATGAAAGAAAGATATAGCAAAACTGTGATTAAAACTTAACCTTCATAAAAGCCATTGCGGTTATTGTGCAAATAACTCAAACAGTGATTAAAAATCACACTATGTATGCCAGACACAAAATATAGCAATATTCCCGCACTGATAAGCAAACACTAAAATCAGCAATTACACATGCTGGACATATCATCTATCATGTGAACGTGATCCTATGGTATATGATCAAAAAGCGGATACACCATTTTTCATACCCAATGGGGAGAAAAAACCAACAGATCAGAATGGGATTAACATCAATCTGTGTGTGAAAATGCAGACCCGCCTAGTGCAGTCCGATGTTTCTCTCGCACCCATTCACTTGAATGGGTGCGAGTGATACGGCTCTCGTAGAAAATCGCAGCATGCTGCGTTTTTTCCTCAGTCCATTTAGGGATGTGAAAAAAATCGCTGATCTGAGCTGCAGCAGTGTGTAACATGGGCCGAGTGCAATGCGAGATTTTCACGCATTGCAATCATCCAATTTATACGCTCGTGTGAGCGTACCCTAAGGCTGGAATCACATTTATGCATGTAAAATCGGTCGGAGTAGCAGGAAAAAAAGTCGGCCGATTTTAGTTCACTAGTCATCAGTGTGCTGTCAGTATGCTGTCAGTGTGCAATCAGTTTTTACCCTCAGCAGCTGCTACTCATATAATGTTATGTACAGAAGAATTTATATTGTTCTCTGCTACATGCGTGAAATCTATTGTAAAAAACGCATGTCACTAGGATGCTCCCTATGCACCCATAGACTTGCATTGGAGAGACTCGTGCGAGAAACTCTCCAAATCGCAGCATGCTGCGATTTTTTTCTCAGTCCAATTTGGAGTGAGAAAAAAATCGCAGATGAGAGCTGAATCATTGAATAACATGTGTCCGAGTGCAATGCGAGAATTTCTCGCATTGCACTACTGCGAGAAAATCGCAAGTGAGAAGCCGGCCTAAGGGGATGTGCGCACGTGTGCGTATTGCATGCAGTTATGCTGCGTTCTGCACCGCAGCGTAACTGCATGCGTCCTGCGTCTCCTGCACAATCTATGGAGATTGTGCAGGAGCCGTGCGCACGTGGCCTATTAGAACGCAGCGATTCGGCTGCTGCCCGAATCGCTGCGTTCTAAGAAGTGACATGTCACTTCTTTCATGCGGTTTGCATGCTGTCTATAGGGAGAGGCAGCATGCAGAGCGCACGTTCTCTGCCGGCACCATGCGCTTCAGAACGCAGCTTTTCAGCTGCGCTCTGAAGCACACCTTTTAGGTGCGGTGCAAAGCGCACACGTGCGCACATAGCCTAACTGTCATTCTAGATGTGTGTTCGAGTAGCAGCTAGTGTTGTGTATTCAGTCGACTACATGTCTAAATAAAGAGGCAATATTATAAGCCCATATATTTGGGAAATTAACCCCTCCTTCACTACTCAATGACATCAGTTTTTCTAGTGCGATTCTGGGTCTTTTACCTGTCCATATAAAATGTGTAAAGGCCTTCTTTAGTCTATTTATGTATAAATGTTTTAAAATCAGGGGCAGGGTTTGCAAGGGATATAGGAGTCTGGCAAAGCTAATCATTGTTTACCAGGTGTCATCTACCCAGAACAGATATTGGAAGTGGTGCCACCGCTGTAGTTTCCCCAATATTTTACCTATCAGGGGGTGTAGTTAAGTGAATAGAGTTGGCCTGGTCTCCTCCCTATCTTTATCCCCAAATATGTTATGTATGACTTTGAGACATGTAGCTCCAGACCCAGCGTCCCCATTGCTCCTGAGGTATTTTGTCTCCTAATTCTAGAAGTTCACTTTTGTTGATGTTAATCCTGTACCCTGAATATTCCCCGAACTTTTGAATAAAATCAAAGCTCCTCCTTTAGCTGTTTAAGGTCTTGACAAGAAAAGTATGATGTCATCAGCAAAAAAAGAGCAATCTTGGCCTTATCCTTGCCTACTCTGATTCCATCAAATAGATCCGACTCCTGCATATACCTTGGAAAGGGTTCCATAGTCAGGTTTAATAACAGTGGAGACATTAGACATCCCTGTCTGGTCCCATTGTGCAACAGAAAAGGATCAGAGAGGAATCCTGGTGTATGTATTCTAGCTGTAGGACTATTGTAGATCCAATCCAAAAATGTTCTGAATTTGCCTTTTAAATTGAATGAGTCCAATGTTGCCCCCAGCCACACCCAACTAACGTTATCAAATGCTTTCTCTGTGTCAAGAGTTAGGAGGTCTGGTCTTTCTCCTAAATGTTGCTGTCATCCTACCTCGCACAACACTGTCAAGACTTTTCTGATGTTTTTTAACTGCAGCTCTCCCCTTAACAAACCCCACCTGAGCCGGTTAAACAAGTTGAGGGAGCACCCCTGCCAAATGGTCAGCCATTATTTTGGACATAATCTTCTGGTCTAAGTTAATAAGTGGAATGGGTCTGTAGGAAGTTTCCTTGGATCTACCTGGAATATTCCCTGTTGTCAAAATGTCGTTATAGGAAGTAGTCAATATTGGGGAAGCTTTTTCATTAAGTGCCTTGTAAAATTCCCCACTATACCCATCGGGGCCGGGTGCCTTCCCATTTTGAAGATGGCTAGTAGTTTGCTTCACTTCTTCTGTTTAATGCAGTATTAATTACATCCTGCTGCTCCAGAGCGAGTTTAGGGAGAGATAAGCTTTGGGGGAAGTATCTGCCCTCTGCTATGTTGGTGTGTGAGGGTTTCTATAGCTCTTTATAATAGTTTTGTGGAGTAGAATTTATGTTTTTGGGGTCAGAGGTTACCTTTCCTTGTTCATTCTAACTATGGGGGATATTTGTAAGCGCCCCTTCGCCAGTCTCGCCAATAGCCAACCTGCTTTGTTGCCATAACGAAGTAAGTCCACCTCTTGCCTAGATCTATACACTTGCTCCCTCCTGTCTATCCATGTCTCAAACTCATGTTTGGTCAATTTCCAATGTTCTCTATTTTTTGTTGAGGGGTTCACCAAGAATTCTGTATAAGCATGCCTGAGTTTTGCTCTAGATGCAGAATACCCCTCCTTCACTTTTTTCTTGAGGGAAGAGACATACATTAAAATTCTGCTTCTCAGCACCATCTTTTCTGTATTCCATAACAGAGCAGTCTGGAACAGCATTCTAAGGGGTACTTTGCACGTTGCGACATCACTACAGCGATGTCGTCGGGGTCAAATCAAAAGTGATGCATATCCGGTGCCAGTAACAACGTCGCAATATGTAAAGCCTAGATGTACCGATAAATGATCGCAAAAGCGTCGTAAATCGGTGATCTGTGTAGTGTCATAATTTCGCTGCAGCGACAGGTACAATGTTGTTCCTCGTTCCTGTGGCAGCACACATCGCTGTGTATGAAGCCGCAGGAGCGAGGAACTTCTCCTTAACTGCTTCCACTGGCTATGCGGAAGTAAGGAGGTGGGCGGGATGTTTACGTCCCGCTCATCTCCGCCCCTCCGCTTCTACTGGCCGTCTGATGTGTGACGTCGCTGTGACGCCGCACGACCCGCCCCCTTAGGAAGGAGGCGGGTCGCCGGCCAGAGCGACGTCGCAGGGCAGGTAAGTGCGTGTGAAGCTGCCGTAGCGATAATGTTCGCTACAGCAGCTATCACAAGATACCGCATGTGCGACGGGGGCGGGGACTATCGCACTCGGCATCGTAAGCATCGGCTAGCAATGTCGCAGCGTGCAAAGTACCCCTACGTCTGACCCCAATGTAAAAGAATACCGTGACGAGGTGTTGGGGCTCTGTTGTATTGATCAATTCAGTAGCTAAATTTCTCTTTATTCTTAAGTTCATGGTAGTTATGCAGATTCCATTGTCATTAGTTTCATTCTCACATATAGCTATTGAATTTTTCATGCCAGTATTCATTCAGCAGTTTCTGCTTTACATTTATTCCCCTTGCACTGTCACTGGTGTTGATTACACAAGCATATTAGAGAAACTCATCCTGCATCACACGATATTGAAAATATAAGGAATGTCCATCAGGAGGTTCTCCATATCCCCCTGTGACACCCCTGGACTACTCAGGTCGTCACAGGGTACTGCACAAACTGCCCTCCCTGTGCAGTATTCAAATCCCTCATGGTTCTGGGTCCCCATCTTGCAGTACTGCCTCCAACAGCAAATCAAATCCTAGATACACCCTGCACCACACCCATCAGGCACACCAGTGGACAGCTTAAGCGGAATAGGGCCGCTCACCTAGGGGTCAGGTATAGGAGGTGAAAGGTGTTAGAGCAGAACAGTAGTAGCCCTCAAACTGAGAGGAGCTCTGAGGAAGCTGGGAGTAGTGGTTCCCAGGGGAAGCAGACTAGGTTGCAGACGGTGGTCTGGGCCTAAAGGAGTCGGACCCCCAGTCGCAGGGGATTGGGGCTAAGTGCCTGGGACCTGTCTAGGAGGACGGTCGGAAACCTGGTCGTATCACCGGTCCGGGACCGAATGCACGGCGAGGTACACGGACCCTAGGTTGGGGAGAAGCTTCAGGCAACCCGGCAATTAACCTGCGGAGGACAGGGCTTTTATGCACTTTTCCCACCAGCTCAGAGATCAAGGGGCACTAGCGCAACGAGGGGGATAGGGGTTTCCTCACAAGCGGCCCACTGAAATCCCAATCGTGAGCCCCTGAAAGCAGGCTCCCTCACTTAGCCACAGTGGGGAGCGGGGCCTGGCAAGTTTCAAGCTACCAGGCCACTTTGGAGAATCTACACTTTGTGCCAGCAGGAAGGTCACGGATCACCAGGCAGTGCTGCAGGGGACGGGACCCGGACGAGCTCCCCTTGAGAGGCAGCAGTACCCAGAGACTTGGTTTACCCAGTTGTCAGCGTCTGCTTATTTGCTGAGTGAGTACCTGAGTGACCCCTGCACGGCACCCCCTTATCACCCATTCCATCATCCCGGGTACTCCCAACGGCAGCGGCGGTACTATCTATTTACCGTACACCACGGGTGGCATCACGAACTACTGTATAACTCCCCTGTAAATATCCCCCTTTACATTTTGAGTGTGGCCACTAGCTCCCGGGTCTGGACACCCTAGAGCCACAAACAATCACCCCCATGGATCCGAGCGGTTCGATCCGCTGTCGGGGCAGCACACCCCAACTAACCTTACCTAATTTATCTAATCGGACCACACCACTTCCTCTCCCGCTGAACCACAGGACGCAACCCCAAATCAGGGGGATAGAGATGATGTGAACAAGCATCCTCTGGCACAGCTGGCTCCACATGACACAACCCATTCCCGGTCTCTCCCCCACCAACCCCGATGTTCTCTCATTCACAAGTAAAGTTCATTCATTCACATGGTACCTCTGTGTAAACGGCTTGGGAGAAAGGCCAGACTATTGTAGGAGAAAGTGGGTAAGGGTATGAACTAAATCACCAGTCATAAGTTATCACCAGATTGCTTCACCTATTACAGCCTGTTGACCTCTGGGATTTCGGTGACGATGTTCGGTTGTCCCTCTCTCGGTCTCTTCTTCCCTCTGCAGTTTTTGCCGTTTGCAGTATTTTTTCAATGTCACTTTGGCCCCTCGCCGAGTTGTAGACAATGTTGTCACCGTCTTTTTGGAAAATCCTCAGCAATGCCGGGTACTGTGAATGTGAAGCCCCGCAGGTGTTGTGTCGGTGCATTACCTTCAGGGACTCCACGTGGGATGGTCTGGTCACAGGTAGGGAACCTTCTCTTTAGGATTTTCGTGACGCCACTCTAAGTATTGCGGTCAGGGGACCGCCACTGCAGGTTAAGGGACGCCTGGGGTTGTTGGTAGGTGCAGTTAGATGGTGTGGTCCCCTGAGAGTAGGGCTGGCCCCCAGGGCCCGTTTTGAGTGGGTGGAACCACAAGGCACAGAATGACTCAAACACAGTCCAGGCAGTCTTTCAAGGTTTTTACTCACAGTTGATGGTAGGGTGAGTAACCCGGGCGTAACTGAGATGAACCAGGCTGGAACCAGGTATCTTTCTGGCTGGCTGATGAGGGTGACTACCAACTCGCGTTCCTAGCCCTGTGTGTTTTGGGGTGACCCCTACTTGAAGCCCTGCTGGGGTCGCCCAGGGAAGTTGCTGATGCCTCTCTCCGCTTCTTTTGGACCGTTTGCTTGTAGCCTGGACCAGGTCACTTCGGCTGCTTGCCTCCTGTGAACTATGGGCCCTCTCTTCGCTACGTGGCTTTGGACTCTGTGTGTGGTGGTGAGGGCGTGAAGTACCCCCACCTGCAGGTTGAGCAGGACAACTGAATAGTCCCATACTCTTAGAACCTGCACTCGTACGGGCCTGGTACCTCCCTGGGAGTCCCCTTACTCAGCCACCCCTTTGCTCTCTCTAGCCTTGGGTGGTTTTTGGGTAGCACTACCAGGTGACCGGTCTCCCCCATTGGTAGTCACTGCATGGACGCTGTCAGTGTTGTGTCAGCTTCCAGGGTCTGCTCCACATGTCTCCTCTCCCTGAGCTGCACTCCAGACTGGCTCACTACTCCCTCCCCACTGTGCCTGCCTACTCCACCTAGCAACCAGGCTCTCTATCACACCCCTTGAGTGGACATGGAGGCTACGCCCCCTCCTGAATTCCCCAGGGGTCCTTATCAAAGGTAGATGTGTGAGACCTGATTACTATGCGCCTGTGTAGTCACACCTCGGTCAGCCTTCTGGAATTACCTGTGTTGCACTGCCCCCAGCATGGGTGCAGTACTCAGTGGTGCCTGACCAGGTCAGGGGCGCCACATTCCCCCTTAGTTATCACCAGCACGTCCTCGGGCTGCAAGACAACATTTTTAAAATGCATAAAAACGGTAAAAAATTTAAAACATTGTAAACCACCAGGTACCATACATCACCACCCACTAGTCCGTTAACCCACCCAAAACCCTCTCAGGAGGCAGGTCACCGGTCCTTTTAGCAACCAGGTCTGGGCCATCCTCTTCCCCAGACCTTTCCTCCAATCTTCCTCTCCCGTCAAGCCGCACCTTCAGCCACTTCTGGCAGGATGTAGAGGCGGCTTTCTTGGTCTGGTGGTTTCAGAGTATAACCGGCCTGGTGGAGCTGTGCCTTCAGCCTCTTCTGGCAGGATGTAGAGGCGGCCTCCACAGTTGGTGCTGACCAGGTACCCTCTTTGTGGTGGAGAGACAGGCCCCATAAACAGGCATGCTCCCTGGTCACAGGCGAGCCAGGCCCCTAAACAGGCTGGCTCTGGTGGTGGTACCATTCACGGTAACTATGTACACTGCAAGAGTTTGTGGCTATAGCCAGTTCATAGCCTATGGTCCATATTTTCAAAGTACAAAGGGTTTCTCACATAAGTTCATGTGGGTACATACTTGAACTTTTCAACGTTGCAAACTGTAAACTGGTAACTTTGCTGTGTTTCGTACTTCACTTTACATGGACTTCTCCTCCTCTTCTTCTTCCTCACCAGGGCTTGAGCCTGTAAGGCTGCGGCACCTGTCGTCATCATCTGTGGTTGTATCTTCTGTTGGTTCTTTGCCTTTATTGGTGTCTCTTTCTAGTTCTTTATCTTCTTCTTCTGTTTCTGTTTCTCTTTCTCTGTCTAGTTCTATTGTTTCCTTTGACTTTAGAGTTTGTGTAGAGGCAGCTGGGCCACAATCAGGTTCTTTAGGACATGGCGTAACGTCTAGCGCATACCAACCACGCGCTCCTCGATGTTTTGTGAACTCCACTAAGTCTCCCATGTACAGATTTCTGCTAGGATGACCTCTAGGCAGGTGGGCTCTGACATCTCTTCTGCTCACAAATATGCCTTCTTTCATTCCAGGTGCAACAATAAAGCCATACCCTGATTTTAAACTGAAGTCTTCTACCACCCCGCGGCAAAGGGATCCCCTTTCCTGGTAGCGAGCCTTCCTTAGGTGTTGCTTATCTTCAAGATCTCTAGCTGTAACATCATACCGTTCTGGAGACTGTTGAATTGCGGCCTGTTTTGCTCTGGCGCGACACTGTGCTCTGCTTGTGGGACTCTTATTTGCTGCCACTTCACTGCTTGCAGGCTCCCAAGTAACATACATGCTTGGCATAAAGAGGGTCAGCTCCTCGTCTTCAGCAGGGGTTGGCGGTCTCTCTTCCAAGCGGGAGTAAGGCAACATTTCAGGCTCTGAGCACCCTTCAGCTTCACAGGGTGCTGCGTCCTCTTCCTGCTGTTCTGGGATTGCCGCTTCAGCCTTCAGGCCTCCCATCCCCCTTAGTTCTTCTGAGCACTCCTCGGACGGCAGCGCTGGGGATAGGTTTTCATCAGCAGGCCTGGGCGATGGGCTCTTTGCCGCAGACATCACTGAGGACATTCTGGGTGAGCGTCTGGGGAGCAGATAGCGGTCCACCATTTCCTTTGGTAACCGTGCCTCCAGATCTGCCTTAAACTTTAAGTATACAGGGTCTTCTCCCTCCAACAAGGACAGGGGACCCGGTTCCTTGGGCTGGGGAGCGATGTCTGCTCTGGCCTTGCAGGCCGGGGTAGGGTAGATGACCTTGCGGCCTGGTCTTGGCTGGCCACTCCTAGCATGACGGCGGCCTGGGTCAGCGTCGCTCCTGCGGCGCGGATGAGCGCTGCTGCGGCGGGATCTTGGCGGGCCGGGCTTGGCGGTGGCCTGGACTTGGGGGACCGCACCTGCCGTGGCTGTGGCCTGGGTCGGCATAGCTCCTGCGGCGTGGATGGGCGTCACTGCTGCGGCGGGACCTTGGTGGGCCAGGCCTGGCATGGCGGCGGCCTGAACCTGGCGGGCCGGGCCTGGCGGCGGCCTGGACTTGGTGGGCCGGGCTGGGCGTCGCTGCTTCTGGGGCCTCCGCGGGGACCGCGGGCTTCGCAGCGGGGATCGGTGCACTCGTGCGGGCAGGGGTAAAACAGGAGTCACCCCGGCTTGGCATCATTGGAGTCCGAGCAATCGCCGCTCGGCGCGTCGCTTGCCTCTCCGTCCACTTCTTGTGGGCCCAGACGACTCCAACCATCTCTCTGAGCTCTGCACGTCCTTCCCAGATCTGCTGCATCCCCGTTGCCTCCAGCCTTTCACACCACTGGTCCAGCTCCCAGTCCCACCAGGCAGCGGAGCCTAGCTCTGGGTCGCTGCGTGTGAACGCCATTTTCTCTGCACGATCTTCTCTCAGCGGCAGGCTTGTGGCTTCCTCTCCTTCCTGCCATCTCCAGACAACTCCGCTCTCATCACTTGCGAGGTCAGGACTCTGCAGGGGTTCTTTGGGTAGCCACACCTCTTCGTGGGCGGTAACTTCTTCTAGCGCGGGCTCCTGTTGTTCTTTGGCGCGCTTTTCATGGTGGGAATATGGTGGCGCTTCCAATTTTTCAAGCGGATCGCCCAGGCACATGGTCACCTGTCTTAACAGGTCTAGTCCTTATCCTATTTGTTACCCAGTTGTAAAGCCCCACAGGTGTTGTGTCGGTGCATTATCTTCAGGGACTCCACGTGGGATGGTCTGGTCACAGGTAGGGAACCTTCTCTTTAGGATTTTCGTGACGACACTCTCGGTATTGCGGTCAGGGGACCGCCACTGCAGGTTAAGGGACGCCTGGGGTTGTTGGTAGGTGAAGTCAGATGGTGTGGCCCCCCCGAGAGTAGGGCTAGCCCCAGGGCCCATTTTGAGTGGGTGGAACCACAAGGCACTCAAACACAGTCCAGGCAGTCTTTCAGGGTTTTTACTCACAGTTGATGGTAGGGTGAGTAACCCGGGCGTAACTGGGATGAACCAGGCTGGAACCAGGTATCCTCCTGGCTGGCTGATGAGGGTGACTACCAACTCGCGTTCCTAGCCCTGTGTGTTTTGGGGTGACCCCTACTTGAACCCCTGCTGGGGTCGCCCAGGAAAGTTGCTGATGCCTCTCTCCGCTTCTTTTGGACTGTTTGCTTGTAGCCTGGACCAGGTCACTTCGGCTGCTTGTCTCCACTCCCTGAGCTGCACTCCAGACTGGCTCACTACTCCATCCCAACTGTGCCTGCCTACGCCACCTAGCAACCAGGCTCTCTATCACACCCCTTGAGTGGACATGGAGGCTACTGATTCCCCAGGGGTCCCTATCAAAGGTAGATGTATGAGACCTGAATACTATGAGCCTGTGTAGTCACACCTCGGTCAGCCTTCTGGATTACCTGTGTTGCACTGCCCCCAGCATGGGTGCAGTACTCAGAGGTGCCTGACCAGGTCAGGGGCGCCACATGAAGCTTTTCTTGCTTGGTGCAGAGACACACATATCTTGCTGCAGAGGCGTATATACGGGGGGTTAGCGGGGCATCTGCCCTGGGTGCAACTGTCAGGGGGGCGCTGTCGGGCTGCCTGATGTGGCGCTGTGAAAGTTTCCCCGGGGGCTGCGTTTGCCGCCCCGTAGTTGGAGCTGGTCATTCTCTGAGCCCAGCTGTGAAACTGATAGCCGGGTCTCAGAGAAAGTTCAGCGCGCAGCTCCCACTGATCAATTGTGCTTTTATCTTTCAGACGCGAGGACAATTGAAGCGGTGACCGGTGGTGCTGACTTCTGGGTCAGAGGGACGTCTGTAGTGTGATCAGGTCAGCTGATCACACTGCTGACCTGGAAGTCAGGGCCGCAGCAGCGCAGAGGCGGCAGAGAACCCTGATAAGTGCTCCAGTGGAGCTGAAGACAGTGACAATATGAGGTGAGGGGGGAGGTATCTATGGACACAGAATGATTGGACAGAGGGTGGGGACAGTATCTATAGACACAGTATGGGGGAGAGGGAACTATCTGTGGACACAGTATGGTGGGAAGAGAGGATGGGGAGGGGGAAGTATCTTTGGACACAGTATTGGGAGAGAGGATTAGGGGTGATATGGGGAGAGAGAGTATGATGGGTGATGTATGGGGAGAGAGGGTGAGGGGTGATGTATCATAATATATTGGGTGAGGCGTGATGTAAACAGACATAGTATAGGGAGTGGAGGTGAGGGGTGATGTATACAGATATAGTTTAGGGAGTGAGGGTAGGGGTGATGTATGGGGAGAGAGAGAGGTGATGTATACAGACACATTATAGGGAGTGAGGGGGGAATGTATACAGACATAGTGTTACGAACCGGCGCCGCCATAGCCGCAAGCAGCCTACTGGGGTTCCTGTTGCGCCCAGGCGCCGGCTGCCGTTCTTGGCCGTGCCTCGGGTCGTCCAGTTGGCTGTTCCTTCCACCACGTCTAAGTGTGGAGAGGCAGCTAGTGCGCATGCGTGCGCCGATTTACCCCAGCCAGAGTTTAAGCCCGGTGTTTTACCTAGTGAGCATGCTCAGCCTGTTTGTGTTATGTCTGAGACTAAGTCCTCAGTTCAGGCTACTGAGCATGCTCAAACTGATAGTCTGCTTTCTAAGCCTGTGGCTCAGGCTACTGAGCATGCTCAGGCACTTAGTGCATCAGAGGCTAGGTCCGGTAAGGACCTCACTGAGCATGTCCGTGAGGTGGCAGGCCCTGATAGGGCAGAGGGTGTCAGGTGTCCTGATGACGTGGCAACTCCGGACTGGCTCACAGAGGCCCGCCCCTATGATCTGGCACCTCAGTATTGGTCGTCAGACGATGACTGGTGAAGTGTTTGGGGTGTGGCTGCCATGAGGTCATCAATGACGTGGCGGTTCCGGATAGGTCGCATGTGACGTCACTGATGACATGGCACTCTGCTATTGGACCTTGGTGGTTCCACCCTGGGTTTGGGGCGGACCCAGGTTATAAAAGGGGCTGGAGACAACATGGAGGTGCGCAGTCTTCACTTTTGCTCAGTCAGAGCACACCTCCATGTTAGAGCCTCATTGCGGCATAAGCCTATGTTGGGAAGCGGTAGGTAGGGTTAGGCGAACGGTGCCTGTCACGCCAAGATTCGTGGCTCGGCACATCAGGGTCAGGCGCCGTGCTTCCCTCCTGCCATTCCAGTCTTGCTATAGCAGCCCAGTGGCGTTAACTGGGCTGCGGCTGCTGTGCTTCCTGTCCGATTGTGCCCCCTACGCACACGGACAACGCACCTGCTGCGCCACCTGTCTGATTGTGCCCCCTACGCACACGGACAACGCACCTGCTGCGCCACCTGTCCGATTGTGCCCCCTACGCACATGGACAACGCACCTGCTGCGCCACCTGTCCGGTTGTGCCCCCTACGCGCACGGACAGCGTACTCCAGGACCCCTGTGGAGTTAACAGGGTGTTCCTTATTTTCCTCGGCTTCCCGGTCAACGCTACTGGTGTACCCATCTGGCCTGACGTGTCCTACACACACGTGGCCAGTCGAGAGGTGGCCAGAAACGCTAATCGGAGGACCGCTCGGCCTGACATGTCCTACACACGTGGCCGACAGGGCGCTTTCGTGGCGGTCTTC
The DNA here is from genome assembly GCF_048569485.1 of Anomaloglossus baeobatrachus. Taxonomy (NCBI): domain Eukaryota; kingdom Metazoa; phylum Chordata; class Amphibia; order Anura; family Aromobatidae; genus Anomaloglossus; species Anomaloglossus baeobatrachus. The sequence continues at coordinate 724,730,154 of NC_134353.1, forward strand.
CGGTCAACACTACCTGGTTACCACCCGGCCTGACGTGTTTCCTGCACACGTGGTTGGTGTAGCACTAGGTGCACCAAAACGCTAATCGGGTTGTCGTCCGGTCTGACGTGTCCCAACACACGTGACCGGTTCCCAGAGTTCCTGGGTTATCTCAGAGCCATCCAGCTCTATAGTCTCCGCCTAACCCTCAGGTGCCAGCAGCTCCTTTGTCATCTGGAGCACGGTGGGCCCCGACTGGCGATTAGGATATATACCCCTGGTCCTAATCTGCCGGTCCCCCCGTAACACATAGTATGTGGAGTGATTGGGGGAATGTATACTGACATAGTATGGGGAGGAAATGGGAAAAAAATTGAAGACACAGAATAAAGAGTGACATGGTATGAGGAGCAAGTGGGCAGGATGGGGAGTGAGGGGTAAAAGTATATGGACACACAAGAGGTAGTGAGGGGACAGTAAGGGATGAGAAAAATGTAAGGGGGCACAGAATAGAGACTGGGTAGTGGAGGGGTGCGGTATGGAGAGGGGGTAGAATGCGAGGACTGTGTGAGGCCATAGCGAGAAGGGGTGTGTGATCAGAGAGCAAAGTATAAAGACTGAGCAGTAAAGGGTCATACAGTGTAAAGGACAGTGTGAAAACTGGGCTCAATATGGAAAGGAGAGGGCAGTGTGGAGGGCATGTACCATAAGAGGGACAGTGTGTGTCATATTTTGTGCAGAGAAAACAGTGAGGGCCATTATTTATTCTGGGGCACAGTGTAGGGCAGATATTTTTAAATAGCAGTATTCTAATCATTCTACTATTTTTAGGGGCATCGTGCCTGGATGTGTTTCAGAACACTGGAGAAGATGGAAATCTGCAGACGAGATGTGAATGTGAAAAGTCATCATGGCGTCAGGACAAGATGAAGAATAGAAAGAAACGACTCAGAGACAACATCATCTATAATGTACCTGAATGTAAATGTTTATTTGTGATACTGACTATATCCCATTATTAGGGCTTGGTCGCACTTGCAATTTGCTTCTGATGTGAGTGCAATGGGACCCCTACTGATCAGCTGTTCTTGGTGCAGGTGGACAGAAATGCTTATTTTTCGATATGCTCCGTGCTCTGATAGTGTACGCGGCCGGGTACTGGACATCCAACTCCTTGATTTTAATAGGAGGCTGATGCCACTATCAGAAGACAGATCAGATCCAGAACTGAGCACTTACGGCCACCTGCCACCACCGGCACGGCACCTAGAATAGGCGATTGGCGGGGGTGCCAGGTGCCGAACCCCGACCAATCAGACATTGGTGACCTATCCTAAGGAATGGCCATCAATGTTAAAGTAGTGGGCAATCTCTTTAATATAGTCTTGTGCCGTCTGACAAGTTAAGGATTACTATGTTTTTATTTATGTTGTTAGGAGCATTAAAGGGGTTGTCCATGTTTGTGATAAGTCTGCAGTCACTCCATGTATCACTCTATGTGACTGCAGACTTCTGAATTCTCACAGTGCGCACACTGCATGCTGACAGGATTCTTTGGTGCCGGCGGTGAGAGTGGGATGTTACGAAGCTGCAAGTATGCGATTTACATAGATGTGGTCACCTGCTGAACAGACATGCTCAATGAAAATGAATTGACAGAATTCCTGTTCCTGTGCTGAGATGTGAGGAGGGAGAAGGAGCAGCTCCATACAGCCCCTGCAATATACAGCGACCTACAGAAACAAATAGCACCCTAGACCAACATATAAAGGCTGCACTGAATTACCAGTTGTCAGTGCATGGATCGTTATTTCCTCAGAAGTGGAGGAACACCATTCAAGCCCAGAGCAGAGCAGAGGGAGGAGGGGGTGAGTGCAGATAACATGGCACCCACAGTGAGGGGGAAGGAGGGGGAGGAGGGAGAGGAACCACGAGGGCAGCTGCAGCAATGTGAAGGAGGCCAAGATAACAGTAGAATTCAGAGTATGCAGAGTGGTACAGAGACATTGGGCTTAGGGGAAAGATATGAGATGGATTACAAAAGGCTGGCAAAAGAAGTGGCAGATCATCTGACAGCAGAAATCAGAGAGGCAACAGCAACCTCAGTGAAGGAGGCTTTGGCTGCGCTGCAGGAGGATGTGGAGCACCATGATATGAGACTGACCGAGGTAGAGCAAAGAGTTTCTGATGCTGAAGAGAATCTGACAAGATTGGAGGGCAGATTTAAGGAGCTAAACACTAATGCTCAGCTTATGAAGGATAAAATAGAAGATCTCAAACAGATCTAGGAGGAATAATTTAAGGCTGGTGGGTCTGCCTGAGACAGTGACAACAAAATATTTGGACTCAATCTGTGAAAAAGAATTACCCCAGGCTTTAGGCTTTCCACATAGCTGCCGTGTAGAAAGAGCGCACAGAGTGGGACCCATAAGGTAGCAAAGAGATGGTCACAGTAACAATGATAATACCTCCAGGCAAGGTGAAATGTCCAGAGCAAGACAGGTTATTATAAAATACCTGGAATACAAAGATAAAGAAGAAATTCTACAGGCCTTCAGGAATAGGAAACAGGCACTATGCATTCAGGGACACAAGATTCTATTATTTGGCGACTATTCGGCAGAAGTCACACGAAAAAGAAAAGCATTTAGCCAGATCTGCACTGCCCTCTATCACAAAAACATTAAATTTCAGCTTTTATACCCAGCAATACTAAGAGTAAGAGGAGCAGATGGGGTCACAAAGACTTTTCGGGATCCTTCAGAGGTGGAGCGAGAGATACTACAGGACGGGAAAACACGGCGACAGGAGAGGAATGGAAAAGAAGGGACTTTCACTGATCCGAAACATGCAGATCCTGCAAACATAACATCTGCAGTTAGACCCGACAACGAGCCAGAGTGGAGTCAATCGAGATCCAGACCAGCCAGTCCGAAGGAAAAGCGACAGATGGCGACTTCAGCTGGGAAAAGAGGAGGAAGAGGCAGCAGCTCATGAAGAAACAGGCAAGACAAGGACTTAATTTGAGACTGCTGAATGGAGCCGTATGGTGACAAATGTGCCTTAACTCTCTAAAGTCTCGCCTACCTCCTCTCTTTCTTCTCTATCTCTTTTTCTTTCGCTCCCTTTTTCTCTCTCTTTTTTTCATGCTTATCACTTTTTCCCTTTTATCATTTACTAATGCTTTTTTTTTTTTTCCTTCTTCTCTCTCTCTTTTTCTTCTCTTAATGACGGTTTTAGAAGCTTGATAAATTTATAAAGGCTGTTTAGGGGCAAGGAGTTAATAGCCAATAGAGGGGGAGAGGTGACTTAGTGGGGTGGCTTCATGGAGAGCTTGACTTGAAGCAGGGGTTTGAAAGGAGTCTCAATCATCTCAGAAAAAATGGAAGACGTTAATTGTATTTGTAAAGTTGGGGATGGGAGGGGTTATATACAGTTGGGGGAGGGGAGGGGAGGGGAAGAGAGTTGGGGAATCCATGCGACACGGCCTGAAAAAGGAACTGTTGATTTTGGGGATTATGGTTAAGCTCATTACGTGGAATGTTAAGGGACTCAGATCGCCGCACAAATGAAACATGATACTACGTCATCTCAAGAAGCTTAAGGTTCATATTGCTTTATTACAGGAGACGCACTTGCAAAAGGATGAGTTCTTCCGTATGAATAAGATGTGCGTGGGAAGGGTATATGGGTCGGCCTCAAACGGTAGCAAAGCAAGGGGTTCCTATTTTGATCAATAAAAACTTTGCACATGAGGTGGAAACACAAGATTCAGATGAAGAAGGAAGATACATACATATAAAGATTTCAGGTACTCAAGGCACTTTTAGTATCCATAATATATATGCACCTAATACGGAACAAAGGTGTTTTTTTTAAAATATAGCTAGTAAGATTTTGCTGGATGGGGATAAATGTAAATTGGTGGGGGGAGACTTCAATACAGTGGTTTCTCAGGAAGAAGACAGGAGGAGTCAGGGGAAGCAGGGGAGGAACACGGAGGGGTCACTGAGAGCATTGTTAAATACAACTACACTACTGGATTGCTGGAGATTATATCACCCGCAAGAGAGAGAATTTACACACTATTCCCACCCACACAACTCTTGGTCAAGGATTGACCTTTGGCTGACAAGTGAGAATTTATTGCAGAGGGTAGAAGAGATAGTTATAGAGACTATGGTAATATCGGATCATAGCCCAGTGGTAGTCAGTATAGCTGACAAAGTCCAGAGAGGACAGGATTATATATGGCGCTTCCCCTCATTCTTGACTTTGGACGAGAACTTCCATAGAATACTGAGAGAATGGTGGGTGGATTATACATTGACGAATCAGGAGCACAGTGGGGAAACACTATTGTATTGGGAGACGGCTAAGGCAGTTTTGAGAGGAAAAGTGATAGGATATACGACAAAGGCGAAACGACAGACACAAGTAAAGTTTCAGGAGGCTAGCCGGGCAGTCAGGGAAGCATATACTGACTTCTTAAAAAAACCATCAAGGGTCACAAAAGCAAAGTGGGTGGAGGCGAAGGGCAATTTTGAGAATTGGGTAGATGTCACGCTCCCCGGGTCCCCTGTCACGCTCCCCGGGTCCCCTGTCACGCTCCCCGGCTCCTCTTCCATGCTCCCCGGCTCCCCTGCCTTGCTTACCGGCTCCACTGCCGCGCTCCGCCGCTCCCGTGCCAGGCTTCCTGGTCCCCTGCTCCACAGCCTTCCTGCCCCATCGCCTGCGGTCCCCAGGCAGCCCGGTCCCCGCTCCCGGCGTCCGATGGCAACCCAGCCCGAGCCCGGCTCTCCTGCTTCCTCCTCACCACTCCCTCCTCTGGCTTCTGGCACCCGGGCCACGCGCATGTGCATTAGGGCACGCGCGCGGTCATTGACCCTCTCTTAAAGGGCCAGCGTCCACTGACAGGAAATTGAACACGCAGGTACAGGGTATAAAGGGGTTTAATGTCCAAGTGGGCGGGGCCTGTTCTTCGTGTTTCCTAAGCTAGGAGTCAGGTCTCCTTGTCTCTGTGATATACTCACCTCTCTCTCTTCTAGAGCCGCTCCTGCCTCGCCATCCGGTCCTGCCGATCCCCGAACCCCGAACGCTGACTATCTGCCATCTCGTCAGTCCGTACCATCTCTGATCCCTGTGGTGACCCGTCCTCTCGCTCCATCGGTTCCGGACTCTGCCTGACAACATCTTGGCCTCCGAACCTGAGCTCCGTCACACGGACTACCATCAGTGACTCCGTGGTCCCAGGGACTTCTCCATTCCACGCTTTTGCACGGACTGTCCTGCTACCCGTAGTGCTCGGCTACCGGACTCCTTGCCTTCATTAAGGTGTTCGGCCCAGTGGATCCACCTCCTGGGTCTGCCCGTCCACCTGGCCCTAACAGTAAGAACAGGCCATGGATCCCGCCGAAGCACTAGCGGCCTTGCAGGAGGAACTCACACGCCAGCGTGAGACCCAGACCCGCATGCTGAACTTCATGACTTCTGTGGACGCCGCCTGAACACGCTGCAAGCGTCGGTCACATCTTCGGCATCTCGAGCTTCCACTGTACAATCCACGGCCACGGCTCCCGTGGCAGCCTCCTCGGATGCTTCCAGACTTCGTTTGGCCTCACCACCCCGGTACGCCGGAGATCCCAAGACCTGCAGAGGTTTCATCAACCAATGCTCTCTCCATTTCAAGCTGCTGCCGCACCTTTTTGCCTCTGACCAAGCCAAGGTCGCGTTCATGATGTCCCATCTAGAGGGTGAGGTGCTGGCCTGGATGAACCCCTTGTGGGAGAAGGAGGATCCGGTGACCACCAACATCCAGGAGTTCCTGCAGGCATTTCGTGGCACCTTTGACGAGCCCGGACGCGCCTCTGCGTCTGCCTCATCTCTCCTCAGGCTACGTCAGGGCACCATGACGGTGGGGCAGTATGCCATCCGTTTTCGCACCTTGGCTTCGGAACTCGGGTGGAATAATGAGGCTCTAACCGCCGCCTTCTGGGAAGGTCTCTCGGGTCGTATCAAGGATGAGCTGGCTGGTCGTGACGTGCCGTCCACCTTGGATGCCCTGATTGCCCTAGCGACTCGGGTGGATCTTCGTTTTCAGGAACGATCCAAAGAGGTGTCCCGTGAGAGACGTTCGATAAGGCATTCCTCTCCTCCGCAGAAGCCCGCCGTACTTCAGTCAACGTCATCTGGTGTCTCCGTCCACGAGCCCATGCAGATCGACCGTTTGCGGCAGTCTGAACAACGCCGAGCAGAACGACTCTCCAAGGGTCTCTGCTTCTACTGCGGAGAGGGCACACACCTTCTACGCTCCTGTCCAGAGAGGCCGGGAAACTCCAAAGCCTAGGGTTGGTAGGAGAGGCCACCCTAGGTGCTGGGATTCTCTCAGACCCGGTTACGTGGACTGTTTAAGTGACAACGGGAGAGATGCGGTTCACGGCCGAGGCGTACCTCGATTCCGGGGCAGCAGGCAATTTCATCCAGCAGGCCACGGTGGACAAGTACCAGGTGCCTGTTACTCCACTCGACAAACCCCTCGTGATTGCCTCTGTGGATGGGAGACCCCTCTCTGACACCATCTCGTGGATCACCAAGCCGGTGGAACTGCGTATCGGTGCCCTGCACACCGAGAACATCGCTCTCTATGTCCTCCCACACATGTCTCATCAAATCTTGCTGGGACTCCCCTGGTTGCGGACACACGAACCCTCAGTCAGCTGGGGTACTGGTGAAATCACCCGATGGGGCTCCTCTTGCCACGAGAACTGTCTGAAGACCATACAACCCATCCGACGACCTCCGGTTCCAGAGTCCCTACCGGGACTGCCCTCGGCCTATTGGTCCTTCGCGGACGTCTTTGACAAAAAGGAGTCAGAGGTACTGCCGCCACATCGTCCTTACGATTGTGCCATCGACCTGCTCCCGGGAACTACACCACCTCGAGGACGGATATATCCGCTGTCTCCTGCCGAAACCAGAGCCATGTCTACCTACATCACGGAGAACCTGGCAAGGGGATTCATTCGGAGATCCTCCTCTCCTGCTGGAGCAGGCTTCTTCTTCGTTAAGAAGAAAGAGGGCGATCTACGCCCATGCATTGACTACCGGGGATTAAACCAAATCACCGTGAAAAACAAATACCCCCTGCCGCTCATCCCCGAATTGTTTGATCGGCTTAGAGGAGCTCGTGTGTTTACCAAGTTGGATCTTCGGGGTGCCTACAACCTGGTCCGCATCCGCTCTGGGGACGAATGGAAGACCGCGTTCAATACTCGCGATGGGCACTATGAATACTGTGTGATGCCCTTCGGCCTGTGTAACGCACCAGCAGTCTTTCAGGAATTGGTGAACGACGTGTTCCGGGACCTTCTCTACATCTGTGTGGTGGTGTATCTTGATGACATCCTGGTCTTTTCTCCGGACCTCCAGACCCACAGAGAGAACGTGCAGCTGGTTCTACAAAGACTGAGGGAAAATCGTCTGTACGCCAAGTACGAGAAGTGTGTCTTTGAGCAGTCTTCTCTTCCCTTCCTGGGTTACGTAATCTCCGATACCGGACTGCAGATGGATCCGGAGAAGGTCTCTTCCATTCTCAACTGGCCCCCTCCTTCCGGACTGAAGGCAATCCAACGCTTTCTGGGATTCGCAAACTATTATCGTCAGTTCATCCCTCACTTCTCTGCTCTGACTGCACCTCTCTCCGCCTTGACCAAGAAGGGGGCTAATCCAAAGGACTGGTCACCTGCGGCGACGCCGCGTTTGGCTCCCTGAAACAGGCATTTGCTTCTTCCCCTGTGCTCCACCGTCCGGAGTTAAACCGACAGTTCACCTTGGAGGTGGATGCCTCCTCCTCGGGAGCCGGAGCAGTGCTCATGCAGAAATCCTCCTCCGGGAAGATGGTGACTTGCGGTTTCTTCTCCAAGAGCTTCTCAGCGCCTGAACGCAACTACACCATTGGTGACCGAGAACTATTGGCAGTCAAATTGGCTCTGGAGGAATGGCGCTACCTTCTGGAGGGAGCAGTGTACCCCGTGATCATCTACACGGACCACAAGAACCTGGAATACCTGCGGTCCGCTCAGTGACTGAACCCACGGCAAGCCAGGTGGTCCTTGTTCTTTGCCAGGTTCGATTTCCAGCTCCATTTCCGACCTGCGGACAAACACGTACGTGCAGATGCCTTGTCCAGGTCATTCATGCCCTTGGAGCAGAAGGAGGAGACATCCCAGCCCATCATCTGCCCAAGTAAAATCATTCCGGTGGCTCCTGTCACCCTGGCCCAGATACCGCCTGGGAAGACCTATGTCTCTGAGACTGACAGGCAAAAAGTGTTGCACTGGGGCCACGCCTCGAAAACAGCCGGCCATGCTGGTCAGAAGAAAACATGGAGTACGATTGTACGTCATTACTGGTGGCCATCCCTTCGTACGGACGTCACTTCTTTTGTCTCAGCCTGCTCCTCTTGTGCCAGGAACAAGACGCCCAAACATCTGCCTTATGGCCGTCTTCTGCCTCTGCCTATACCCTCAGTTCCGTGGCAACACATAGCAATGGACTTCATTACGGACTTGCCTCTGTCCTCCGGACACACAGTCATATGGGTCGTGGTGGATCGGTTCTCCAAAATGGCTCATTTCGTCCCTATGGCCGGACTGCCCTCAGCCCAGGAACTCGCTGACGCCTACATACAACACATCTTCCGGTTGCATGGCTTTCCATCACACATTGTGTGCGACAGAGGGACTCAGTTCACCTCCCGCTTCTGGAGGGCTCTCTGCAAACATCTGGGAGTGACTCTGGACTTTTCTTCAGCCTACCATCCTCAGTCGAATGGCCAAGTGGAACGAGTCAATCAGATCTTGACCTCCTTCTTACGTCACTACGTCAACGCCCATCATGACGACTGGTCCACGCTTCTTCCTTGGGCTGAATTCTCCCATAACCACCACGTCAGTGAGTCCTCCTCCAGCTCTCCCTTCCATGTTGTTTACGGACTTCAGCCTTCCGTCCCATTGCCTGTATCCTCTTCCTCGGATGTCCCTGCTGCTGATGCTGTAGTCCGTGACTGTGCAACTATTTGGGACTCTGTCAAGGCGTCCCTTGGACGTGCTTCCCTGCGGATGAAGAGACACGCAGACAAGATGCGTCTGGATCCTCCGTGTTTCTCTCCAGGAGATCTGGTCTGGCTTGCTTCCAAGTACGTCCGATTGAAGCTGCCATCCTACAAGCTGGGTCCTCGCTACATCGGGCCGTTTAAGGTCATCAGCAAGATAAATGAGGTCTCCTACAAGCTGCAGCTCCCGGCCACGATGAGGATACCCAACTCCTTCCACGTCTCCCTGCTCAAGCCGGTTGTCCTTGGTCCCTTCTCCGCTGCTGCCAGTTCTGCTCCTCCTCCTATTGCAGATGATGACATTTATGCGGTAAGGGATATCGTGGCCATGAAAACCGTACGGGGCCGACAGTTCTTCCTGGTGGACTGGGCAGGGTATGGTCCTGAGGATAGGTCCTGGGAACCCCGGGAGAATGTGGGTACTCCCCTGATACGTGCCTTCCTGTCCCGGTTGCGGGGAGGGGGGCGTGGGGGAGGGGGTACTGTCACGCTCCCCGGGTCCCCTGTCACGCTCCCCGGGTCCCCTGTCACGCTCCCCGGCTCCTCTTCCATGCTCCCCGGCTCCCCTGCCTTGCTTACCGGCTCCCCTGCCGCGCTCCGCCGCTCCCGTGCCAGGCTTCCTGGTCCCCTGCTCCACAGCCTTCCTGCCCCATCGCCTGCGGTCCCCAGGCAGCCCGGTCCCCGCTCCCGGCATCCGATGGCAACCCAGCCCGGCTCTCCTGCTTCCTCCTCACCGCTCCCTCCTCTGGCTTCTGGCACCCGGGCCGCGCGCATGCGCATTAGGGCGCGCGCGCGGTCATTGACCCTCTCTTAAAGGGCCAGCGTCCACTGACAGGAAATTGAACACGCAGGTACAGGGTATAAAGGGGTTTAATGTCCAAGTGGGCGGGGCCTGTTCTTCGTGTTTCCTAAGCTAGGAGTCAGCTCTCCTTGTCTCTGTGATATACTCACCTCTCTCTCTTCTAGAGCCGCTCCTGCCTCGCCATCCGGTCCTGCCGATCCCCGAACCCCGAACGCTGACTATCTGCCATCTCGTCAGTCCGTACCATCTCTGATCCCTGTGGTGACCCGTCCTCTCGCTCCATCGGTTCCGGACTCTGCCTGACAACATCTTGGCCTCCGAACCTGAGCTCCGTCACACGGACTACCATCAGTGACTCCGTGGTCCCAGGGACTTCTCCATTCCACGCTTTTGCACGGACTGTCCTGCTACCCGTAGTGCTCGGCTACCGGACTCCTTGCCTTCATTAAGGTGTTCGGCCCAGTGGATCCACCTCCTGGGTCTGCCCGTCCACCTGGCCCTAACAGTAGAAAGGAAAGAAGGTATGTACAGGACACAACAAGAGGCAGAGTTGAATCGTTTCGGGAACAAGGCAGGGAAGTTATTGGCAAATCTGGCAAGGGGACGATGACCGATGACACATATTATGACACTGAGAAACGCTGTGGGGAGTAAAACGACAGATCCCAAAGAGATAAACGACATTCTTGGAGACTTTTATGCAGGTTTATATAAAGAGGAGGGGTTAGATGATAGGAGAGAAGGAAATGAGTGGTTAAAAGGAACAAAAATGCCTACGCTCACGGAGGAAAATTTACAGGCTCTGAATAAAGAGGTGACGGAGGAGGAGGTGCTACAGGTTATAGGAGAGTTAAAAACGACAAAGGCCCCGGGACCAGATGGCTTTAGCGGCAGTTTTTTCAAAATTATGAAGGATCAAATCTCACCTATACTGACAGAGTTATTCAATAAGATAATGGACGGGGAAAGAATATCGGGTACACTTAATACAGCCTATATAAAGCTCATTCCTAAAGGAGGAAAGAATTTAAAAGACCCATCTAGTTATAGGCCCATCTCGCTGATTAATCAAGACCTAAAAATTTTAGCGAAGTTGATGGCAAAAAGGTTAGCGGCAGTATTGCCAGAGATTATAGATCTCCCCCAGGCTGGCTTTGTTAAAGGACGTTCAGTGGTGACAAACAATAGAAAAGTAATGCTAGCAATTGATGTAGTAAAGCAGACGAGAGAAGGGGGGAGGGGAATCCAGCCTTGATCACCTTGGACGCGGAGAAAGCCTTTGACAATGTGAGGTGGTCATGGCTGGAACAGGTGTTAGATCACCTGGGCTTACACGGAGCTTTTAGGAATTTTGTGAGGGTCCTTTATGCAAATCCTCAGGCAAGAGTGAGTACCCCGGGATTTCTGTCAAAAACATTTCCTTTGATGAAGGGAACCAGGCAAGGATGCCCGATGTCACCACTATTGTTTAACTTGGCTATTGAACCACTGGCTAGACGTTTGAATGAGGGGTGGTGGTTTGAAGGGATCAAGGTAGGGAGGAAGTCATTGCACTCAGCCTTATTTGCTGATGATATAATCCTGTTCATGAGCAAACCTAAAACACAATTGAGTAGAGTCATAGAACAAATTGAGGAGTTTGGGAGGTTAGCAGGGTTTAGACTTAACAAAAACAAATGTGAAATTCTCTTTTTGGACGGAAAGAGAGCGAAGGGGGAGAGGGGTGCATTATGTGACATTCCAATAGCTAGAAATACAATTAAATACTTGGGAGTACAGGTTGGGAGGGATACAAAAACCATATATTCATTAAATTATTCCCCTTTGATCGAGAAAATTGAACGTGAACTGCAAGGTTGGGCAAATTTGCCGTTGACTCTTCTGGGAAGAAATCATCTAATAAAAATGATGAGCTTTTCCAAGCTTCTCTATCCAATGCAGACAATCCCATTGCTTCTTAAACACTCGGATGTGAACAGATTGACAAAAGCGTTCTCACGTTTTTTGTGGAAGGGATATAGGCCGAGGATTAGTGCCAAAAAGCTAATGTTATCAACAGAAAATGGAGGGATCAGACTACCTAACATCAGGGGGTACAATTTGGCCTGTATCTTAAGACATGTAGTCGATTGGATTAGACGAACAAGTAGGTATTCTGACTGGGATATAGAGGCAGAATTTTGTAAACCTTGGGACCTGAGTCCAATCCTACATACCTCCATTCCAAATTTGCCGCCCAACATTTAACACTCACTGATTTGTAGAGACACAGTGATGACTTGGAAGGCAGTTAGGAAAAAGTTCGGGTTAGCCTGGAACATCTCCAAATTCCTTAATATATGGGCTTGTCTTGACTTTCCACAGGGAAGGGAAAATTATCTCTTTAAAGAATGGAGGGAAAAAGGGATTGGAACTCTAAACAACCTGATGCATGATACAGAACGGAGATGGATGACGTGTGAGGAGTTGAGAGCAAAGTATGACTTGCGCCCATTCTAGACTCTCCAGTTTGAACAGGTGAAACAAAGGATAATGAAGAAACTATACAACATAAATAACGAATATGAGGCAAATCAGATGGATGCGATCATATTAAGGGACATCCATGCCACAAATATATCAAGTCTTTATGGAAATATGAGAGAAGTGTTAGTCCCTAACATATCAGGAAGAATGTTGGAAGGGTGGGCAAAGCAGTTGGGAGATCAAGAGGTGGAGGAGAAGATTTTGAATGGTTGGATGGTGATGAGAAAGAAGATTGTGAATGAAAACTTAAGAGATACCCAATTCAGGATCATACATAGAGCTATCTATGGATTTAATATACTGAATGCAAGACATCCAGACAAGATGATGAGTTGTCCAAACTGTGGTACGGAAAAAACAGATCTATATCATGGGATATGGCAGTGCGAAAGGATTGAAAGATTTTGGAAACAAGTCCAAGGGGTAGTGAGGAAAATCTGGAAAAGAAATGTAGAGTTAGATCCAATGGTCTGGTTAATTCACTATCAGCATCGGGAGGAGGGAGAGAAAGGGGGAGACGAGTTACCGAATCGTTTCCATGATATAGCAATGATAAGTAAAAGGGCTATTCTTCAGAAGTGGCTGGTGAAGGAAATACCAACAAAAGAAGAACTTGTTAATCAATTGAAAAAAACGCTCATGTTGGAGAAGGTGATGGTGGAGAGGTGTAAAGAAAGGATGACAGCAACATTTTTCAGTAAATGGAGAAAGTTCATAAGCGTTATATGTTCTAGAGAAGAAACAATACAAATAATGTCCACATTTGTGTCTACGGAATGGTACATGAAGGAAGACCTGTCAGGGTCCCTATGGGAGCTAAAAGTATAGTTGGCCAAATTCTGGGTTGTGTCGCATGGAGAGGGGAGGGGTGGGTGGGAGGGATAGTGTTTATAAGTAATGTTTGTAACAAGTTATCAAGGAATGCTGAAGGGGGGTAGCGGAGACTGAATAATGGAAATATACATTGACGAAGAAGGGGAAGGAGCAAATTTGATGACCGTGACAAATATTTGATCGATAAATTGTAGAGACTATGTTATTTGATATTTTGATTTGTTGACCCTTATTTTCTTCATTCTGTACCCTTTTTTACCATTACAAGAAAAGAAATAAAAATTTGGTTTAAAAAAAAAAAAATGAATTGACTGAGACTGGACACATCAAATCAGAATGTGGCCAGAAGTACTGTATACAAATCTCATCACGTAACTGTAAGGGGTACTTTCCACACTGCGACATCGCTAGCTGATGCTTCCGATGCCGAGCACGATAGCCCCCGCCCCAGTCGCACATGCGATATGTAGTGCGAGCTGCTGTAGCGAACATTATCGCTACGGCAGCTTCACACGCACATACCTGGTCAGCGACGTCGCTGAGACTGCCGAAGAATCCCTCCTTCAAGGAGGCGGTGCGTTCAGCGTCACAGCGTCGTCACCGCGACGTCACTAAGCGGCCGGCCAATAGAAGCGGAGGGGCGGAGATGAGCGGGATGTAAACATCCCACCCACCTTCTCCCTTCCGCATTGCCGGTGAACGGCGGCGCAGGTAAGGAGATGCTTGTCGGTCCTGCGGCTTCACACACAGCGATGTGTGGTGCTGCAGGAACGACAAACAACATCGTACCTGCAGACGCACCGACATTATGAAAATGAACGACGTGACACAGATCAGCGATTTTTGACTGTTTCACGCTCGTTCATCTTCTCTCCTAGGCTTTACACGTTGCAACGTCGTTACCGGCGCCGGATGTGCCTCACTTTTGATTTGTACCCGACGATATCGCAGTAGCGATGTCGCAACGTGCAAAGTACCCCTTAGTGTGCAAATCACATATAAATGATTGGTCACATGACGACCACCCAAACTGCTTGTGTAGCACCCCTGAAGCCATCAGGGTGCTACAAGGTTCTGCATCCCCACAAGGATGCATGGCCTACCCCCTTAGGTACCCAGAACCCCAGTGCCGGTAACATAAAAAACCCAGGTAATCACAGTTTTCCCCAACAATCCCCCATACAATGGTACTTACCTAGGGTGGGACCAATGGATGATGGCCTAGAGGTGGAGCCACTCCAGTTCACTAGTTGACCAGGTGGGAGGGGCAGACTGTGGAGAGGAGTTCAGTTGAATGTTGACAGCAGAGGTGTGAAAGTGGAAGTGAAGTGACAGCATGACTCGGGTTAACGGTGACCTGGTACCCAGGAGAAGTGGTTGCCGGTGAAGTACGGTGGAGTACTGCCAAAACTACGCACTGACGGGGTACAGGACCCTAGGACAGGAAAGAGCTTCAAGCAGACCTGTTAACACCTGCACAGCAAATGGGACCATCAAGGACCTTGCTGACTCTAAAGAATCAGAAGACTCAGTAGCAAAGAGTGAACCAGAGAGGACCAGAGACTCCAACCCCACAGGGTTCACGCTACCATCAGGCGTACAGAAGTGGACCAACCACAGACCGGGGACCCTTAGTGTTCCATACCACGGGGCCCACTTACCAGAGACAAGTGCAGGGGAAGAAGGTACCAGAGAACCAGACTGGCACTGGGACGAAGGGGACCTGGAGGCGAAACCAGCCGGCCTTGGGCAACCAGTTAACAACCCAAAGTGAGTAAACCAGTTGCACTGAATACCTGTCTGGACTCCTTCTTCCGATGCCCACTGCACAATACACGCGTTGGGGAAATACCCTACTTGCAGAGGGACTACCATACTAGCTGCTAATATCATCAGCCCAAGTAGAGACATTCTGCAGCGGCGGCTCCCTATACTTAGTCGCAATACCGCAAGTGGCGTCAGGAATAAACTCTATACACAAATTTCCTGTAAATATCCCCATTACAAAAAGGGCCCAGAGCACGGAACCGGGTAGAGGCCACCATCGTGACATTCCAAAGACGTACATTGCCCGGAACCGAGTTGCCCATATCCCTGGGTGCTACACTTGGTGGGGGAGGGCCAAAACTGAATTCTTGCCCTGGGTGCTGGAAAGCCTAGATACACATCTGCTTGCTGAAAGCTCTTCTTCGCTTGGCTACATCTGCAGTATAATCCTGAAACAGAAGAAGTTTCATGCCCCTTTTTATCAGTGGTTGGGATCTCTTTCTGTAAGCTCTTATTATGTCAAACTTGTCATTGTAGTCCAAAAATTTCATGATCACTTGATGTCGTCTTGTCGGATCACCAGATTTTTGGGCATGGGAGCACAGGTCTGGCACACCCTGTGAGCTCTTTTGACTCTACATACTTTAATAATTCCCAGAGCCGCCGGCAGATTTTTGTCACACAAGCGTTGAAGGTCGGCAACTGGAACCGCTTCAGATAGCACCACCATTTTAAGGTTGCTCTGTCTGGACCTATTCTCGAGGTCTTCAACTTTGGCGGCCAGGCATTTCGTCTCTGCGACTGTTCCCTCTAACTGTGAGGACATTTGCTTGTTATCCTCTTCCAGGGATGAGACCCTCTGTTCCAACTCTTCTATCTGTCCTTTTTGTTTCTTTAATTGCCCCTGAAAGTTGTGGAGGGCATTATGGATAGCTTGCTATGGGGTTTTCTGGATCTCTGGCATATTAATTGCAACCTCCGTTGCCATTTTTTTGCAGTATCCCGTTTGTGTGTGCGTGTCACCCTCTCTGGTGCTGTCATTAGAGTGCTCAGCAGATTCACTAGTAAAGGCATTGTGGAATGGTTGAGATATAGCAACAGGAACTTGTTCATCCAGGGGCTCGATGCCATGCCTTCCTCCCCTTCGCTGCCGGCCCTGTCTTTTGCATAACGAGAGTAGTCCAATTTTTGTGCACCACGTAGGAAGTAGCACTCAATAGAGCACAGGTGCGTAGGTTGAAACAGCACCGTCTCTTTAACGAGGGGAGACAATAAATTGTAGTGAGAGGGTCCTAGTATACAGGTGGCTTACTGTCTGCTCCTTCAGAAGCCAGTAATCAATATACAAGGTGAAGTTCGCTATGTAGGCCACTAAAGGGAGGCAGTGTCCTGCAGATGGCTGTGGGTGATTTGCACTATCCTGTTTCACCCACCAGATGTCTCATTCCTTGCTTCCAGGGGATCGAGCAGTCGGGTAGTTGCTGAGTTTTCCAAAAATGAACGATTCCCACCCAGAATGCCCAGGAGAGCTCTCTCCTGCTTGCTTCCCTGCTGATTACGCAGCTTTCTCTCACCTTCAGATCTTCAGAGGCTGCAGACTCCAAGCTCAACTTCAGACCCCCAGCTCTGCCTCAGTCCTCGGGCTTCCCTCCTCAGCACAGGTGAGGACAATGCTTAGCACGGCCGAAGGGGGGGCAGAGGGACACCAGCGGGGACCTCAACCAGCAGTACAGAGATCCACACTCGCAGTGCTGCACGAGGGGTGAGGGGGGAGCGCGTGGAAAACCCAGACCTACCCCTCATCAAGGCTCCATCCCCGGCCTCAGCTGTTAACGGCAGGCGCCGGCCCAGCACTGCTGCGCTCTCTGTCTTCCTCACTGTAATCCTGGCAGAGCGGGGGGCATCAGCAGCAGTCCCCACAGTATGAGTTCTGGAACAAGGGATCCTCCAGTCTCTCCCCAGTTGAGTCTGCCAGACCCTCGATCTGTCTCTCGCCCAGCGTTCCGGCCTTCTAATGACGGCCAGGCCACGCAGTCCCAGGGCAATTTGTGGGGTCCCAAACCGGTGGGGGACATTTTCTCAGGGAGTCTTATGCAGAGGCATCTATTACCCAGCTGCTGTCTGTCTTTGGGGTGTCAGATGGGCACAGATTTGTCCCTGTTCCTTAGTTTGGTCTCTTGCAGGTGCAGGAGCTCCTCACCACACGTCCTGCATCCTCAGCGCTGGAACCAGAAGTCAAGAACAAGTGTTATTGTGGATACAACAAAAATTTTGTTCCCCAGTGTTATCAGACAAACACTGTTCAACTGGAAGCCTAATTTTCCAGTTTCCAATTTGCACTGATTATGCAAAAATGGTGTTCCATTCCAAAGTGACTGAAACCCTCCGGCAGCAGTTTGTCCAGATGAAGGCCAAACGGATAACCCTATCAGCCATGGCAAGAGAAGTTGGCCTTTCCAAGTCTGTAATTTCGAGAATATTGCATCTTTATAACATTACAAACGCTTTCAAGTCCCCCAAAATGGCTAGTTACCCTCAAAAGAGAATTGTAAGAGAGGACAGGATAATGCAGAGAATCTCCAAGGGTAA
The DNA here is from genome assembly GCF_048569485.1 of Anomaloglossus baeobatrachus. Classification (NCBI taxonomy): domain Eukaryota; kingdom Metazoa; phylum Chordata; class Amphibia; order Anura; family Aromobatidae; genus Anomaloglossus; species Anomaloglossus baeobatrachus. The sequence continues at coordinate 724,747,763 of NC_134353.1, forward strand.
TCGTTTCAACACTGCAGCTGGAATTGCTTGGCAGTTCAGCACTGAACAAGGTAAGGAGCTGTCTTGTCATACGGTGTCATGACGTTTAAGAGCATTTGGTCTGAAAGCCCACTCTGCAGTGACCAAACCTCCCATTAGCAGAAAGAATCAAAAGGCTAGATTCACCTTTGTTGAGGAGCATGTTGTGTGGACAGAGGAGAAGTGGTCCACAGTTAATATTAGTGATGAAAGAAAGTTTAATTTATTTGAGTCTGATGGGAAACATTATGTTCATCGACAAACTGGGGAAACACTGAACCCAAAGTGTGTTAACAAGTCAGTAAAATGTGGTGGAGGAAGTGTCCTGGTTTGGGGAATGTTTTCTGCAGCAGACGTTGTACCTCTCATACAGCTACATGGTAGAGTGAATGCAAGTGTGTATCAGAACCTTCTTCAACAACATGTGGTTCCTTACTTGTGTTCATCACTCAATCGACCAAACAATTTTCATGCAGTACAATGCCTCCTGTCACACAGTAAAATAGGTAAAGCAGGTCCTTGAAACAGAAAACATTGAAACATTGAAATGGCCAGCCTAAAGTCCTGATCTAAACCTAATAGAAAACCTCTGGAAAATCCTTGGTAACAAGGATGGCACATTACTACAGGATGGGAACAAGAATGATCACATTACTACAGGATGAGGACAAGGATGGGCACATTACTACAGCATGCAGGCAAGGATGGGCACTTTGCTACAGGATGAAGAAATGGATGGGCACATTAGTACAGGATGAGGACAAGGATGGGCACATTACTACAGGATGAGCAGAAGGATGGGCACATTACTACAGGATGGGGACAAGGATGGGCAAATTACTACATTATGAGAACAAGGATGGGCACATTACCATAGGATGGGGACCAAGATGGGGACACTACTACAGGATAGGGACAAGGATGGGCACATTACTATAGGATGGAGACAAGGATGGGCACATTACCATAGGATGAGGACAAGAATGGGCATATTACTACAGCATGCAGACAAGAATGGGCACCTTACTACAGGATGAGGAAATATATGTGCACATTAGTACAGGATGAGGACAAGGATGGGCACATTACTACAGGATGGGGACAAGGATGGGCACATTACTACATGATGAGGACAAGGATGGGCACATTACCATAGGGTGGGGACCAAGATACACTGAGGACAATGGGGACACTACTACAGGATAGGGACAAGGATGGGCACATTCCTACAGGATGAGGACAAGGATGGGGACATTACTACAAGATGGGGACAAGGATGTGCACATTACTACAGGATAGGGACATTACTACAGGATGAGAAGAAGGATGGGCACATTACTACATGATGAGGACAAGGATGGGAACATTACCATAGGATGGGGACCAGGATGGGGACACTACTACAGGCTGGGGACAAGGATGGGCACTTTACTACAGAATGAGGACAAGGATGGGGACTGTGATGCTAGCCACTACTTATGGAAAGTATGAACGGAGGAGTAGTCAGGAAAGTCTGGTAATGGCAGGACGCGTATGAGCACAAGAAGAAAACAGGAGCGTAGTCAATTCAATATCTGAGGGTCAGAAATCCAGGAGAGCACGTAATAGATTCAGGGTAGAAGCAGAGACGTGGTCATGTAATGGTCCGAGGTCAAAAAGGCAGGAGGTCACAAAAGGTACAGGGGACAGGCAGAGAGGAGTCAAATAACAGTCTGGGGTCAGAGAGCAAAGATCAGAACACTATGAGAGACACAAGGCAATAACACAACTGCAGTACCAGAAAATACAACTGGCGAGGTCCTGGGTGAGCATGATCAGTGAAGAAGCCTGAGCAATTACCAGGAAGGTGGGACACCTGAGTAATCAGGACTAACGGAATCCTGAGCTGTCAAACACACTGCTAGTTGGTAACACAGGAATTTGTAGCAGAGCATCTCCAAAGGCAAGATGCTCTGCACAGAGGAGTCGGGACAGGTGGGAAACCTGAGTAATCAGCACCAACATGGAATCCTGTGCTGTCAAACAAACAACTAGTTTTTTAAGATAGGAAAGTGGAGCAGAGCATTTCCAAAGGCAAAATGCTCTGCAGAGAGGAATTGTGACAGGGACATTACTACAGGATGACTACAAGGATGAGCACATTACTACAGGGGACAAGTATAAGCACATTACTACAGGATGGGCACATTACTACAGGATGAGGACAAGAATAGGCACATTAATACAGGATGAGGACAAGGATGGGGACTTTACTACAAGATGTTGGACAATTTTCTATATGGTGCTAATTGTAAGACAATATTACTTACAAATATAAATAAACTAGAAGGTGGCCCGATTCTACGCATCGGGTATTCTAGAATTTACATATTGTGTTGTTCATGTATGATTTTTGTTATATATATATAGATGTTGTTGTGTGTAGTTACCAAGTGTCTGTGTAGGGGCTGTACATGTTCTGGGTGTTGTCTGGGTGTGGCGGGGGGTGAGAGCGGTGTTGTATGTGTGTTGCGTTGTTTGTGGAGCGCTGTGTGTCTGTAGCGTTGTGTGTGTGTTGCGCGGTTTGTGTGTGTGTGGTGTGTTTTGGGGGGAGGTATGTTTTGTGCAATGTGTGTGTTGTGCGGTATGTGCGTATATTTGTGTGTGCAGTGTTGTCTGTGTGTATCTGTATAGGGCAGTTGTTTGTGGTTCCCAGTGTGTGTGTGGTGTGTTGGGGGGAGGTGTGCACTTCCCATCGTGCTCCATCCCCCATGCAGCGCACTCCCCATCGTGCTCCATCCCCCATGCAGCGCACTCCCCATCGTGCTCCATCCCCTATGCTGCGCACCCCCCATCGTGCTCCATCTCCCATGCTGCGCACTCCCAAACGTGCTCCATCCGCCATGCTGCGCACTCCCAAACGTGCTCCATCCACCATACTCCACACTCCCCATCGTGCTCCATCCCCCATGCAGCGCACTCCCCATCGTGCTCCATCCCCTATGCTGCGCACCCCCCATCGTGCTCCATCTCCCATGCTGCGCACTCCCAAACGTGCTCCATCCGCCATGCTGCGCACTCCCAAACGTGGTCCATCCGCCATGCTGCGCACTCCCAAACGTGCTCCATCCGCCATACTCCGCACTCCCCATCGTGCTGCATCCCCCATGCTGCACACTCCCAAACGTGCTCCATCCGCCATGCTGCGCACTCCCAAACGTGCTCCATCCGCCATGCTGCGCACTCCCAAACGTGGTCCATCCGCCATGCTGCGCACTCCCAAACGTGCTCCATCCGCCATGCTGCGCACTCCCAAACGTGCTCCATCCGCCATGCTGCGCACTCCCAAACGTGCTCCATGCGCCATGCTGCGCACTCCCAAACGTGCTCCATCCCCCATGCTGCGCACCCCCCATCGTGCTCCATCCCCCATGCTGCACCAGCATCAGCCTCTCGACCCGCAGCATCAGCCTCTCTGCCCGCAGCATCAGCCTCTCTCCTCCCAGCATCAGCCTCTCTACCCACAGCATCAGCCTCTCTCATCCCAGCATCAGCCTCTCTCCTCCCAGCATCAGCCTTTCTACCCGCAGCATCAGCCTCTCTCCTCCCAGCATCAACCTCTCTGCCCGCAGCATCAGCCTCTCTCATCCCAGCATCAGCCTCTCTCATCCCAGCATCAGCCTCTCTCCCCCAGCATCAGCCTCTCTCCTCCCAGCATCAGCCTCTCTCATCCCAGCATCAGCCTCTCTCATCCCAGCATCAGCCTCTCTCATCCCAGCATCAGCCTCTCCGTCCCCAGCATCAGCCTCTCTGTCCCCAGCATCAGCCTCTCTCATCCCAGCATCAGCCTCTCTCCTCCCAGCATCAGCCTCTCTGTCCCCAGCATCAGCCTCTCTCATCCCAGCATCAGCCTCTCTCCTCCCAGTATCAGCCTCTCTGTCCCCAGCATCAGCCTCTCTACCCGCAGCATCAGCCTCTCTCCTCCCAGCATCAGCCTCTCTGTCCCCAGCATCAGCCTCTCTCCTCCCAGCATCAGCCTCTCTGTCCCCAGCATCAGCCTCTCTCATCCCAGCATCAGCCTCTCTCCCCCAGCATCAGCCTCTCTCCTCCCAGCATCAGCCTCTCTCCTCCCAGCATCAGCCTCTCTCCTCCCAGCATCAGCCTCTCTCATCCCAGCATCAGCCTCTCTCATCCCAGCATCAGCCTCTCTTATCCCAGCATCAGCCTCTCTGATCCCAGCATCAGCCTCTCCGTCCCCAGCATCAGCCTCTCTGTCCCCAGCATCAGCCTCTCTCCTCCCAGCATCAACCTTTTCTGTCCCCAGCTGATGCCTTTTCGGTCCCCAGCATCAGCCTCTCTTCTCTCAGCCTCCCCATCCCAGCCTTCCCCAGGATCAGCCTCTCTCCTCCCAGCCTCCTCCAGCACGCCGTGCTCCTCTGCCGACACTCACAGATCCGATCGCATACACTCACACACACCCACACACACCCGATCGCATACACTCACACACACCCGATCGCATACACTCACACACACCCGATCGCATACACTCACACACACCCGATCGCATACACTCACACACACACACATTGACGATATTGCACATACGCGCTCATACTCACAACATCCGGAGATACCACATGCTTCTGGCCATGTGATCCTCCGGCAGGTCCTGGAAGCTGACAGCACAATATCGCCGCCGAGAAGCAAGCGATATCCCAGGATGTTGTGAGTATGTGGATGCGATGTGATGTGTGTGTGAGAGTGTGTGTGTGTGTGTGTGTGTGTGTGAGAGTGAGTGTGATCTGATGTGTGTGTGTATGTGTGTGTGTGTGCTGTTATGTGTGTGCGTGTGTGTATTTTTCGCCGCTGCATGACCTTGATGCGCTGGTAACTATGCTACCATGGTTACCAGCGCATCTCGTCCCCCGCTCGCACGGGAGCCCACACCAGCATACGCCGGCCAGCCCCAGCAATGCGAGGGTATGTGTCGGCTGGTTTGGCGGCGTACGCTGATGTGGGCTCCCAGGGGTACAGTACTCACCTGGTAGTTGTAGCTCCGTGACCGTGTCGGTTCGGGGAATGCGTGGGGGGGAGCGGGGCCAGAGCAAGCGTGCATTGCGTGAGGGGGGCGGGGCGTGGCCGAGTTGCCAATGCCTGCAGGGTGCCGGGGCGAGAGGCCAATCTGTGGGGCGGGCGGAGCCTGGGCGAGCGGCCGGCCAATCCGTATGGGGGCGCAGCCTGAGCGAGGGCCAATCCGTGCGGGGGGGCGGGGCCATGGCGAGCCCAGCGACCAATCAGCTTTGTGTCACCGTAAGGACACAATTTTGGAGCAAGACAGACAGACAGACAGACAGACAGACAGAATAAGGCAATTATATATATAGATAAAACATTCATTTTTATACCATTAAAAATGCTTTTTTATATATAAACTAAACAAAAAAGTGCACAATTGTTATCGCCACATCTGTAACGAGTCCGACCCAACCTATAAAACCGTACCATAACTATAAGATGAATGCCATTTAAAAAAAAATAAAATAATGGGAATAATGTTGAAAAAAAGTGATCCAAAGGTGAATAAAAAAAAAATGGCATCATCACTAAAGATTTCACTATACGTCCTCTGATGACATTGCCTGGACCTATATCTTCTCTGTACATCCTCTGATAACACTGCCTGGACCTATAGTTTCTCTGTATGTCCTCTGATAACACTGCATGGATCTACATAGTCTATGTACATCTTCTGGTAACACTTCCAGCAGTGGTGTAACTAGAGTTCGATGGGCCCCGTTGCAAAATTAGGACCAGGGCCCCCCTCGGTTACAGGATGATTAAGCTGAGACTTGGCTCTTTCCCTCAGCACCCAGCTTTCCCATGCTCCCATATCCCTTTTGCCCCTCAGTACCCAGCTTTCCATGTTCTGATATCCATCTTGTCCTCAGCACCCGGGTTTCAAATGCTCTGCTATACAACTTTCCCTCAGCACCCAGTTTGCCCTTGATATCGGAGCATGGGAAATCTGGGTGGTGAGGGAAAGATGTATAGCAAAACATGGGAAAGTTGAGTGCTAAGAGAAAGATGTATAGCAGAGCATGTGTGGGTGATCCAGCACCCAGCATCAGCTGGGCGCTGAGAACAAGATAGATATCAGAATATATGAAATCTGGGTTCTGAGGGATATCAGAGCTTGGGAAAGCTGAGAGCTGAGGGAAAAATGTATACCAGAGTATGGGAAAGCTGGGTGCTGAAGGAAAGAGCCTCTTTCCCTCAGCACCCAGCTTTCCCATCCCATGCTTGTATCTTTGTCCCCCATGCTGGTATATAGCCCTATCCATCTTTTTTTTTGTACATTATATTTGTCCTTTAAATAACATTATAGATTTATTCATGTTGCGTCTAAAAATGGTAGTTGTTTTTTTTAATGGTACACGAGTTTTGGTATTTTTAAGAGGGTTTTTTAGCCTTTAGTATTAATTCTACTTTTTTAGTATCTGCATTTTAAAAATGCAACACATGTACACATTGACACAAATACAGCCATATACACTAGATTTCTCTTTATATACTGTATATGTCAGCATTTTGTACATACAAAGAAATAAGCAAGTTGGATGTCTGACAGAAAACCATGAAGATGAGGAGACCTGGCCATCATCACAGGACAGCGGTGAGGCATATCATCAGTTACAGGGCAGTAGGGGAGGGGGCAGGAGAGTGCAGCTATGGGGGAGGGGGCATCACAGTGCAGCTGTGAGAGGAAAATAGGATAGAAGAGAATAGGGGAGGAGGGGGGTAGGAGAGTGCAGCTGTGGGGGAGGGGGCATGACAGTGCAGCTGTGGGGGAGGGGAACAGGAGAGTGCAGCTGTGAGGGAGGCAGGACAGTGCAGCTGTGAGAGGCAAATAGGAGGATAGAAGAGGGTAGTGGTGGAGGGGGGCAGGACAGTGCAGCTGTGAGAGGCAAATAGCATAGAAGAGGTAGTGGTGGAGGGGGCAGGAGAGTGTAGCTGTGGTGGAGGGGGGCAGAAGAGTGCAACTGTGGGGGAGGGGGCAGGAGAATGCAGCTGTGGGGGAGGGGGCAGGAGAATGCAGCTGTGGGGGAGGGGGCAGGAGAGTGCAGCTATGGGGGAGAGGGGCAGGAGAGTGCAGGTGTGGGGGAGGGGAGCAGGAGAGTGCAGCTGTGGGGGAGGGGGCTGGATAGTGCAGCTGTGGGGAAGGGGCAGAAGAGTTCAGCTGTGAGAGGCAAATAGGAGGATAGAAGAGGGCAGAGGGGCTAAAGTCATCATTCAGGGAGCTCCAGTACTCACTTCAGGTTGCATTGTGTTCGTCTGGAGCCTCCTGGTACTGCCGACTACAGAGCAATGGCAGTGGCAGAGAGGAATAGAATCTCCTCAGAAGTCTCTCATATTTCTGCAGCACTCAATACACAAGCCTGAGACTCCACAGCAGCTCCATGCCAGTGGGCGGGGATTACTCCCAGTAGGCGGGGCTTACTCCTGTGAGGCTCCGGAGCAGTGAGTGTAGGGGATGGCTGTGCTCAGCATTTCTCCCCTCTTCTGATGGATGGAACATGCAGCATATGTGCTGTATGCTGGAGGACAGACTGTCAGGAGCCCAGTGGGGGATCCATCCCCAGCAGATGCTCAAAGCCAGCGACCGGGTGATCACTGTGACCATAATCCCACCCACCTCTCACCACCGGCTTCAGTGGAAAGATGTGGGCGGGATTGTGGGCGTGGAGAGCAGGGAATAAGCAATTGCTTAAGTAGCCGGGACATGTGTTAGCAATGGCTGCTGCCTCCTGTGACGCCGCAATTCGCAGCGCAGGGACCAGATGGTCAGTGCTGAAATACATTTCAGCTGGATCTGCGCACATAAGCGCACATTAAGCTGAAACAAGTGCTGAGTTTTTCAGGCTGCATGAGCCCCCGGGCAGGTCGCAGTGGCGACCCCAGCGACCGCGATTGTCCCGCCCCCGACTTCCAGGACTTATATTTTCTCCGGATGTCCTCTGATAACACTGTCTGAACCTGTTGGTATGTTCTCAGATAACACTGCCTGGACTTATATCTTCTCTGTACATCCTCTGATAACACTACCTGGATCTACATTACAGTTCAAAATTTTGGAGTCACTCAGACAATTTTGTGTTTTCCATGTAAAATCATACTTTTATTTATCAAATGAGTTGCATAATGAATAGAAAATATAGTCCAGACATTGACTAGGTTAGAAATAATGATTTTTACTTGAAATAATAATTTTCTCCTTCAGACTTTGCTTTCATCACAGAATGCTCCTTTGCAGCAATTACAGCTTTGCAGACCTTTGGCATTCTAGCTGTTAATTTGCTGAGGTAATCTGCAGATATTTCACCCCATGCTTCCAGAAGCCCCTCGCACTAGTTGGATTGGCTTGATGGGTACTTTTTGCGTACCATACAGTTAAACTGCTCCCACAACAGCTCAATAGGGTTGAGGTCTGGTGACTGGGCTGGTCACTCCATTACAGATAGAATACCAGCTGCCTGCTTCTTCCCTAAATAATTTGTGCATAATTTGGAGGTGTGCTTTGGGTCATTGTCCTGTTGTTGGATTAAATTGGCTCCAATCAAGCGCTGTCCACAGGGTGTGGCATGGTGTAGCAAAATGGAGCAAAATCCCTTTTACCTTGTACAAATCTCCCACTTTACCAGCACCAAAGCAACCCCAGACCATCACATTACCTCCACCATGCTTGACTGATAGGGTCAGGCACTCTTCCAGCATCTTTTCAGTTGTTCTGCGTCTCACAAATGTTCTTCTGTGTGATCCAAACACCTCAAACTTCGATCCGTCTGTCCATAACACTTTTTTCCAATCTTCTTCTGTCCAATGTCTGTGTTCTTTTACCCATATTATTTTTTTCCTTTTATTAGCCAGTCTCAGATACAGCTTTTTCTCTGCCACTCTACCCTGAAGGCCAGCATCCTGGAGTCGCCTCTTCACTGTAGACGTTGACACTGGCGTTTTGCGGGTACTATTTAAAGAAGCTGCCAGTTGAGGACCTGTGAGGCATCGATTTCTCAAACTAGAGACTCTAATGTACTTGTCTTGTTGCTCAGTTGTGCAGTGCGGCCTCCCACTTCTGTTTCTACTCTGGTTAGAGCCTTTTTGCGCTCTCCTCTGAAGGGAGTAGTACACACCATTGTAGGAAATCTTCAGTTTCTTTGCAATTTCTCTCATAGAATATTTTTCATTTCTAAGACCAAGAATAGACTGTCGAGTTTCACATGAAATTTCTCTTTTTCTGGCCATTTTGAGAGTTTAATGGAACCAACAAATGTAATTCTCCAGATTCTCCACTAGCTCAAAGGAAGGTCAGTTTTATAGATTCTTTAATTAGAAAAATTGTTTTCAGCTGTGCTAACACACTTGCACAAGGGTTTTCAAGGGATTTCTAAACATCCATTAGCCTTCTAACACAGTTAGGAAAAACAATGTACCATTAGAACACTGGAGTGGTGGTTGTTGGGAATGGGCCTCTATACACCTATGTAGATATTGCATTAAAAACCAGAAGTGTGCAGCTAGAATAGTCATTTACCACATTAACAATGTATAGAGTGTATTTCTGTTTAATTTAATGTTAGCTTCATTAAAAAAAAAAAAAAAAATGTGCTTTTCTTTCAAAAATAAAGAAATATCTAAGTGACCCTAAACTTTTGAACTGTAGTGTATATCTTCTCTGTACGGTCCTCTGGTGAGAATGCCTGAACCTGTAGCTTCTCTGTACGTTCTCTGATAACAGTGCCTTGGCCAATATCTTCTCTGTATGTCCTCTGATGACACTGCCTGGACCTATATCTTCTCTGTACGTCCTCCGATGACACTGCCTGGACCTATATCTTCTCTGTACATCCTCAGCAGACCGGACGTGCTGCGAGACAGCTCTGTGGACCAAGGCATTTCAACACAGTCGCTGGGGAGAAGCAGGAGGCTGCTTCCACAGGACCAGCGCTTTCGGGGTACAGAACCCTATAGCAGGCATACTTCAAGTTGTCTACCAACTCTGCAAGGGTCGCGGGAACAGGCTAGAAAAGTCACTTGACCTGTTCCACTATTCCTGGAGCCAAATAGCATATAAGATCCGGGGCTGAGGTCTTCGACCGGTCCCATGGCGGAACCGTGCTATCAGCATACAGGACGGGACACTTTACTGACACCGGGATCCCCAAGTGCTTCACGTCACGGGGATCCGGTACTTAGCACATCAAAGGAGGAAGGGTCCATAGGCTGACACACACTGGACCCGACCTTCCACGGATTCGGGATCGGCTGAAACCCATCGTGGCAGAGACCGGTACTCTGGGGCAGCGCCTGAACTACCAGTGAGTAAAAGACCTGGAACTGCAGTCCCTGTCTCTGCCTCTCCTTTGCCAGTGTCGTCGCCCAGCACTGCGGCACCAACGGGGACTACCACCACCCCCGTCCGTCCTCCATCTTCCTCCCCGGGGTAACCCCGCTCCGCCTGTGTGGAGTGACACCATCCTGGCTGCGACCTTCATCATCAGCCCCAGAGAGCAGCACCCGCAGCGGCGGCCCATCTCTGACGATGGACCACAGGTGGCGTCACGATCTAAAAAGAGTTTCCTCACCGTCACTACAACCCCCATCCTCCATCCTTCCTCCCATCCACCGCCTTCCTCCCCTCCTGTACGTCTCGGGGTCATGAAACCAGGCCAGGCCAGCGACGACGCAGAGGATCTGCGACCCCCGGCCCGGCGACGAGTCGGGTATAAAAACCCTCGACTCCAGGGTGTTACAATAACACTGCCTGGACCTGTAGCTTCTGTGTACATCCTCTGATAACACTGCCTGGACCTGTAGCTTCTGTGTACATCCTCTGATAACACTGCCTAGACCTGTAGCTTTTCTGTACATCCTCTGATAACACTGCCTGGACCTGTAGCTTCTCTGTACGTCCTCTGATAACACTGCCTGGACCTGTAGCTTCTCTGTACGTCCTCTGATAACACTGCCTGGACCTGTAGCTTCTCTGTACGTCCTCTGATAACACTGCCTGGACCTGTAGCTTCTCTGTACGTCCTCTGATAACACTGCCTGGACCTGTTGCTTTTCTGTACGTCCTCTGATAACACTGCCTGGACCTGTAGTTTCTGTGTACATCCTCTGATAACACTGCCTGGACCTATATCTTCTCTCTACGTCCTCTGATAACACTGCCTGGACCTGTAGCTTTTCTGTACGTCCTCTGATAACACTGCCTGGACCTGTAGCTTTTCTGTACGTCCTCTGATAACACTGCCTGCACCTGTAGCTTTTCTGTACGTCCTCTGATAACACTGCCTGCACCTGTAGCTTTTCTGTACGTCCTCTGATAACACTGCCTGGACCTGTAGCTTCTCTGTACGTCCTCTGATAACACTGCCTGGACCTGTAGCTTCTGTGTACATCCTCTGATAACACTGCCTGCACCTGTAGCTTTTCTGTACGTCCTCTGATAACACTGCCTGGACCTGTAGCTTCTCTGTACATCCTCTGATAACACTGCCTGGACCTGTAGCTTCTCTGTACATCCTCTGATAACACTGCCTGGACCTGTAGCTTTTCTGTACGTCCTCTGATAACACTGCCTGCACCTGTAGCTTTTCTGTACGTCCTCTGATAACACTGCCTGGACCTGTAGGTTTTCTGTACGTCCTCTGATAACACTGCCTGGACCTGTAGCTTCTCTGTACGTCCTCTGATAACACTGCCTGGACCCATATCTTCTCTATACTCCACCTATACAGATACATTACTGCAGACTAGTGATTTCAGCCTGTGCCCCCTCCATCTCCACACATAGGGGGTGTTATCTGTGCGCCCTGCTCTCCGGCGCCCCCTTGTGTCCGCAGCCGCACTCACATCACCACGCCTTCCCTCTCTCCCTTGCGTTGCTCCTACTTGGCAAAAAGAGAAAAAAAGCGAATGGATGATGCGCATGCGTAATTGCTGTGTTATCCCCTCCTGCTGCTACTCCCAACAGCGGTGGTTGCTGTGGTACCGGGCGGAGGGAAGTAGGCGGCAACCCTCCGGACAGGCACCGGTAAACAAGCTCCGAGCCAGGGGCGAGCGGACGTACGGGCATGAGGGACCGGCTGACCGAGCTGTCAGCGGTAAGTGCGGAGGGCGTCGGGAAGTAACGGTTCTGCCTGGGAGACATTGGCCGCCGCTCTGTATAGCGGGCAGTGCCCACAGCCGGCGCCTGTGTACGGAGACCCCCACCTGGGCGGGGGAGGGGCGCTGGGACATTCTGTGCGACAGATGCTGACAATTGTCGCATTCTCCACCTGTTTCCTGCAGGATCTGTGTGATTCCTGCGCTTCCTCTATACAAAGTCCATGTGCAGACTGATGGCTGCTGTAGGGCGGCCTTATACCGGGGCAGGACGGGGCGGCCGAGGTCCTGTGCATGTTTCCTTATTGTATGTTCTGTGTCCACAAGGGACAGCTCCGCTGAATGAAAGGGAGATACCGACTTATTAGAAAATCCATTAAGGAGGCGTAGACACGACCCTGTCCGTATAGTAGAGGCGCCCCCGACCTGCCGCGTCCCCACCGTGCGTCTCACTGGCGGGTATGACCTGGTCTGTATAGTAGAGATGACCCCCGACCTGCAGCATCCCCACCGTGCGTCTCTCTGGCGGGTATGACCCTGTCTGTATAGTAGAGGTGCCCCGATGTGCCGCGTCCCCACCGTGCGTCTCTCTGGCGGGTATGACCTGGTCTGTATAGTAGAGATGACCCCCGACCTGCAGCATCCCCACCGTGCGTCTCTCTGGCGGATATGACTCATTCTGTATAGTAGAGACGACCCTGACCTGCTGCTCCCCCATCTTGCGTCTCCCTGGCGGGTATGACTCAGTCCGTATAGTAGAGGCGCCCCCGATCTGCCGCATCCCCACCGTGCGTCTCACTGGCAAGTATGACTCGTTCTGTATAGTAGAGACGCCCCCGATCTGCCGCATCCCCACCGTGCGTCTCACTGGCAAGTATGACTCGTTCTGTATAGTAGAGATGACCCTGACCTGTCGCGTCTCACTGGCGGGTATGACTCTTTCCGTATAGTAGAGACGTCCCCGACCTGCCACGTCCCCACCGTGCGTTTCACTGGCGGGTGTGACTCTGTCCATATAGTATAGACAACCCCGACCTGCTGCGTCCCCACCATGCGTGTCACTGGCGGGTGTGACTTGGTCCGTACAGTAGAGACGTCCCTGACCTGCCGCGTCCCCACCGTGCGTGTCACTGGCGGGTATTACTCTGTCCGTACAGTAGGGGTGGCCGTGTCTGTAGCCTTTATGGATTTCCCAACTAATATCTTCATATGTTACTTGATTTTCCAGACATTTTCCTCTTTTGGTCATTATTTGCTGGGATAAGCCGCCGGCTGGTGTCTCGGTATCCGCGGTTGTGAGCCATAACCTTTTTTTGCACAGTCATTATAAGGTGGCATTGGGGGGTCTTCCGCCTGAGCCCTTTGCCAATGTACGACATGGTGAGTGTAGGTCAAATTCGCCTTGTGTCCGCCATCACATGGTGTAAGCTGTACTGGCGCTAAGCGTGCGTCTTATTACACATGTATGCAGGCACTTCCCTGACCCCAGTAAAATAAAGGCGGAAATCCTCTGCTGCAGGAAATGGTTTCCTTTTCCCTCCGCTGAGATCTTTGGAGGCGGCGGGGGTCTGGAGCACAGCTGGATTAGTCAGGGAGGGACCTGGGGATTGAGGCTGGAGCTACAATGGGACAGAACGGCCGCAGTTCTCCATGTCTCCAAGTGTGCCGGCTTTACTGCAAGCAGCCCCTGCCATAGACTTAAGGACAAGTCACCAGAATCTTGGCTGTTTTTCTATGAAGATAGGAGGAATAGTCAACACTAGAGAGGAGAGAGTATTCATAAGGATGTAATGATTGCTATCAGTGACAGAAACACAATTATAAGCTGGTAGTTGTGATACCTTTTTAATGGCTAACTAAAATAAATGATGTTAGGAAGCAAGCTTTCAAGACTGCTCAGGTCTCATCAGGCTGGTATAAAAAGTATCCGAAGAAACAGAAATATATACACAGAGCAGAGGCATAAAAAGGGTCTAGAGCAGGGGTGGGCAATTAATTTTCCCATGGGGCCGCATGAGAAATTGTGATGGTTTTAGAGGGGCGGACTAATATAATTACCTCAGTTCTACCCAATATACTACACCCTCTCCATATACTACACCACTATATACTACGCCTGTAATATACTACATCACTACACCCCTATATACTACACCTGTAATATACTAGATCACTACACCCCCTCCATATACTACACTTGTAATATACTAGATCACTACACCCCCTCCATATACTACACTTGTAATATACTACATCACTACACCCCCTCCATATACTACACTTGTAATATACTACATCACTACACCCCCCTCCATATACTACACTTGTAATATACTACATCACTACACCCCTATATACTACACCTGTAATATACTACATCACTACACCCCTATATACTACACCTGTAATATACTACATCACTACACCCCTATATACTACACATGTAATATACTACATCACTACACCCCTATATACTACACTTGTAATATACTAGATCACTACACCCCCTCCATATACTACACTTGTAATATACTAGATCACTACACCCCCTCCATATACTACACTTGTAATATACTACATCCAGGGCTGTGGAGTCGGAGTCGTGGAGTCGGAGTCGGAGCTCATTTTGGTGGAGTCGGAGTCGGAGTTGGAGTCGGTATAAAATGCACCGACTCCGACTCCTAAAATATATAATAAATTGGGGACAGGAGTGCAATGCAGAATGTGCTGAATATTTTACTAAATAATAACATTTAGTATAATGCTTATATTTAAGTGAAAAATTTATTGTAGTATAATGTGAACATCAGACATTTAATTGTTTTTATGATACAATAATCAAGATATTTGGATAGAACATAAAATATATTTATTGGATACAACTTTAGAACACAAAAAACTAATAAATTGTAAATATGTAATATTATATATATATACACAGTGTATATACACACACAAGATATATATGTAATCTACTGTATATTACATAGTGTATTACATATTTACAATTTATTACAGTTTTTTGTGTTCTAAAGTTGTATCCAATAAATATATTTTATGTTCTATCCAAATATCTTGATTATTGTATCATAAAAATTATTAAATGTCTAATGTTCACATACACATATTCATGTACTACAATAAATTTTTCACCTAACTATAAGCAATATATGTAGGAGTCGGAGTCGGAGTCGGTGCAAGAGAATTTGAGGAGTCGGAGTCGGAGTCGAAGGTTTGGCTTACCGACTCCACAGCCCTGACTACATCACTACACCCCCTCCATATACTACACTTGTAATATACTACATCACTACACCCCCTCCATATACTACACTTGTAATATACTACATCACTAAACCCCCTCCATATACTACACTTGTAATATACTACATCACTACACCCCTATATACTACACCTGTAATATACTACATCACTACACCCCTATATACTACACCTGTAATATACTACATCACTACACCCCCATATACTACACCTGTAATATACTACATCACTACAAACCCCCATATACTACACCTGTAATATACTAGATCACTACACCCCCTCCATATGCTACACCTGTAATATACTAGATCACTACACCCCTTCCATATACTACACTTTTAATATACTACATCACTAAACCCCCTCCATATACTACACCTGTAATATACTACATCACTACACCCCTATATACTACACCTGTAATTACATCACTACACCCCTATATACTACACCTGTAATATACTACATCACTACACCCCCATATACTACAACTGTAATATACTACATCACTACACGATTCATATACTACATCACTACATCCCCATATACTACACCTGTAATATACTACATCACTACACCCCTATATACTACACCTGTAATATACTACATCACTACACCCCTATATACTACACCTGTAATATACTACATCACTACACCCCTATATACTACACCTGTAATATACTACACCCCCATATAATACACCTGTAATATACTACACTCCTATATACACCTGTAATATACTACACCCCTCATGTACTACACCTGTAATATACTACATCACTACACCCCCATATACTACACCCCCATATACTACACCCCTATATACTACACCTGTAATATACTACATCACTACACCCCATGTACTACACCACTATATACTACACCACTATATACACAACACCATATACTACACCTGTAAAACTACACCACTACACCCCCAATATTAGTCACCAGTTCCGCCCACCCTCCCCCACTGTCCCCTCCTCAGCTTATTAGTCACCACTTACCTCTCCATTCTTATTGTCCCTGTCCTCAGGCACCTCCGTACGGCCCCCCCGCTGAGCTGCTCCTTTTCTTGTACGGGCCCTGGCTGCGTCGATGCTGTTCTGCGAGGGGTCCCCGCCGCTGCTTCTCTCCGTGAAGGCAAATGCTGTGCCACTTCTTACCCTGCCCGGCGGGAACTTTTGAAATGACACACGCCGCGCAGTACTGACGTCATCAGGGCGCGCCGCGTGTGTCACAGAGAAAGTGTCGGCAGGGAACAGAGGAGAGATTCCTGCGTTCCGCTGCCTACACTGTGCGGAGCTGCAGGATCGCTCCCTGCCCGGCACGCAGCAGCCCGGGTCGATTGCACTGGCTGAAGACAGGCGGGCCGGTCACAGAGAGTAGGCGGGCCGGATGTGGCCCGCGGGCCGCCCCTTGCCCAGGTCTGGTCTAGCGACTCAAACAGTGGGCTTAGGCAAACAGAATGGTGTTTAAAGGGAACCTGCCACCAGATTTAACCCCTGTAACCAGCACCAGTAAGCTCTTATATATAGAGCATTCTAGAATACTGTATAAGTGCCCAGGCCGCTCTGTATAACATAAAAAAAACCTTTTATATTTTACTCACCTGCGGTTGGATCCGATGAGCGTCGCTGCTTTTGATCAGGTGCCTCCTCTCTTCTGTCCATCGCATTCCTCCTTCCATGCTCTTTGTGGAGGACGCATCCTACATCATCCAGACAGTGTCCTCCATGGCGCTTCTGCGCACTTATCTTAGCCCTCTCTCTTCCCTGCTGATGGCAGAGCAAAGTACTGTAATGCGCAGGCATGGGGAAAGGTTAAAGACCGCCCGCGCATGCACACTACAATACTTTGATCTGCCCTCAGCAAGGAAGAGAGAAGTGTGCAGAAGCGCAATGGAGGACACTTTGTGGATGACGTAGGACGCGTCACCCACACGAAGGAGGGAAAGAGGATGGCAATGGATGGCAGAGAGGATGCCCTGGACTTGGACCAGTGATGCCCTTTGGACCCAGTGAATATAATAAGAAGGGGAGTATAATAAATGTTTTTATGTTATACAGAGTGGCCTGAGCACTTGTATACAGTATTCTAGAATTCTGTATATAGGGGCTTACTGGTTGTGGCTGCAGCTTAGGCTGCTTTCACACCTCCGGTTTCAGCAATGCGGCACAATCCGGCACTTTGCAGGAAAATCGCAACCGTTTTTTTTGCTGCCGGCTGCGTTTTTTCTGCATAGACTTTAATTAGTGCCGCATTGTGCCGCATGGGCTCCCGTTCGGTCCGTTTTTTGCCGCATGCGGCAGATTTAGCCGATGCGGCGGCCGGATGGAACGTTGCCTGGCACGTTTTTTCGTGCGGCAAAAAAAAACCGCATCGCGCCGCATTCGGCCGATGCGTCACATTTTTCAATGTATGCCTATGGCGGCCGGATGCGGCAATAACCGCATCTGGCCGCCGCATGCAGTTTTTGCCACTGCGCATGCTCAGTAGCATGCCGCAAGCGGCAAAAACCGGACTGGCCGCAAAGGAAAAACTTATGCAAAGGATGCGGTGTGTTCACCGCATCCGTTGCATAGCTTGCACAGCCGGATTGAGCCGCAGAGCTCAAGCCGGATGTGTGAAAGCAGCCTTATAGGGCACAAATCTAGTGACAGTTTCTCTTTAACTGCGAGAAATCCCACCTCTGGGTTAAAAGCATATCTAGTATGAGAGGAATAGATGTAAGCGATGCCACAGGAAAAGGACGTAGGCATAATAGTAGATCCCAGATTAGTGTGGGGCTGCAGCTAAAAAGGTGAGAAAAATTCTGGGATGTATCAAGACAAACATTGAATCTAGATTCAGAGGTAATTATTCCCCTATACTCTGCCCCGGTGAGACCCCACCTGGAATACTGTGTACAGTTCTGGGTGCCCCAATTCAAGAAAGACATCGATATATTGGAGCAAGTCCAGAGAAGAGCAACCAAGATGGTAGAAGGTCTGCAAACCATGTCCTATGAAGAACGGCTAAAAGAACTAGGGATGTTTAGTTTGCAAAAGAAAAGGCTGGGAGGGAACTTAAAGGGAATCTGTCAGCAGGTTTTTGCTATATAAGCTGAAGCCAGTATGCTGTGGCTTAAGAAATAAAGTTCAGGCATGCCTGTGTTGTCACTGTCCCATCTTTTATTTGCTATATTTGTTTTAGCAACCAGACCCTTATCATTGCTGTGGCTAGCTGCTTGTGCCATGTTGTCCAGCACACCCCATTTTCTGATTCACAGCTCACTGTCGATGTACAAGCTTTAGGCTATGTTCACACGTTGTTTATTTCCATGCGTAAACGCATGCGTTCTGCGTCCCCAGCAAAGTCTATGTAAATTCTGCAAATTCCAAGCGCACGTTGCGTTTTAGAACACAGCGATTTGAATGCTGAAATTTGTGGCTGAATCGCTGCGTTCAAAAAAGCAGCATGTCAATAATTTTGTGCGCTTTGGATGCTGCTCCCACTCTGTCTATGGGAGAGAAAGCATCCAGAGCGCATGAATTCTGCATCCATTCGGCAGTCACAATACATCCATATTGGCTGCGTTTTGAAACGCACATGCTCTGCCAAATCACTGCAGAATTTTCAGTATGACAATACGCAACGTGCGCACATAGCCTTATAGAGAACCTAGTGTGGGCGGGACAGCTCCCTGGGCTCAGCTGTATGACTATAGCTAAAAATGCACAGTGTCAGAACGGCTGCAGCCAGTAATCTAAGTGAAACCTCATTGAGATTCCGAATCTCCTAGCCTTCATTATGCTGCTCTCAGATGAAGTAGCAAAAACCTGCTAACAGATTCCCTTTAATAGTGGTCTACAAATATCTGAAAGGTAGACACAGTGCAAAGGGAACACCGCTATTCACATTAGCACAAGGAAGTACAAGAAGCAATGGGATGAATCTAAAAGGAAGGCGATACAGATTAGACATTACTAGTGATGGGAAAACCTGGACTGTAAAATTCAGGATCCGTGTCGGATACCTAGTATCAGTGCACCGACCCCGGACACTGAGTTCTTGGGGAGAATAAAATAGGGAATAAAGCAGGAACGGTATACTTACTGAGTCTCCTGCGCAACTGTAGCACTATTTCCAGGGCTGCTCATTACCCTCATACATATTCACTGCTTCCCCCTCCCAGTGTCTGTGATTAGTTGCAGTCAGACCGTGTCCCCCACCCTGTGTGAGGCCCTTTTCAGACGTCTGTTTAAACATGTCCAGGCTGCACGCATCGGTATAGTCATCTGTGTGACGTCCATGTTTACATACGAGTGACATCCGTGTGACTGGCACTGGTAAAAAATACATGATACTGAAATGTATATTTTGTTTTGTTTTTTTATGTGTAAAAGATGTGCAAAGTCTGAAAAATTATAGCTAGCTAGAAAGATAGGATAGATAGAACAGATAAAATAGAGAGATGTAAAGAAAGGAAATATATGAAATAGAATAGAATAGAATAGCTCAATAAGAATATAGATGGCTAGCTTGCAACATTTTTTAATTTAAAAAAAGGGCTTCCTCCAATTTTTATATGCAGCACAGGAGCAGCAGCAGCTGCTGGTTGCAACCCTCAGGTGTCTGCTGTACCTTGGCTGGTTATTAAAAATAGAGGGGATCCCAGGCTTATTTAAAAAAAAAAAAAAAAAAAAATGACGTGGTCCCCTGTATTTTCTTAAAACCAGCCAAGGTGCAGCAGACAACTGGGGGCTGATATTATTGGGGTGGGAAGAGCCATGGTTATTTTGCCCTTTCCAGCCTAACAATAGCTGCCCGCAGCCACCCCAGAAGTGGCGCCAATTCCCGTTGCCCTGGTACAGCGGCAAACTGGGTAATGGCATCAAGCTCTGGTATTAGTAATGGATGGCGTCTAGCAGATATGGTCCCCAGTATTAATCCAGTGGTTGAAAGTAGAATAAAATATTCATTTGGACAACACCCCCCCCCCCCCCCGACTCCAGCCCTCAATCACCAATTTTGTTTTTTTTAACAAAAAAATGAGATCTGCCGTAATCCATGGTGAGGTCCCACGACGTTCCCCAAAAGCGAACCTGAAAAGACGTAAAAAGAAAAAGTTAGACGCCCTCTTTTTCCAATTTATTTCTGTCAAAGCCCTAATCCTAGTCTGCCGTAATCCAATTTGAGGGGTCCACGACGATCACATACTGCTGGAACATTCAATGGAGAACAGAACGTTCCCCATTGATTGTGAGAACAGCCCCTGCAGTCACCGCAGGGGTGCCCTCAGCAGTGTGTGGTGCGGGTGCGGCAGTGACGTCACGGTTTCATTGAAGTTTCCAATGAACTCTGATGACCTCCTGACTACACCCCTGTGACACCCGCGCAACAGGTGTTGTCGATGCATCTTAAGTGATCAATGATCCGAGTAGGTTAAAGTCCTTTACAACTTCCAGTTCCTCATCGTTATCTCAAATGTGTCCAGGTCGTACCTGCTGTAGTCAATATCCTTGTTGTCTTTGTATTGAGCAGGAGTCGGATTATGTCTATCGAACATGAGTAGAGCTGAGCGGACCCGAACAGTAACGTTTGTTATTTGTACCGAACACAGGCTTTACAAAAAAAAAAAAAAATCAGTGTTCGGATGCTTTACACATGCTAACCACTCGAGCGAGTATTGCTGTGCTCGTTGCTCAGCCCAGTATGAGCCTCTTGCAGTGCTTGAACAGCTGGCACTGTGTGATCGGATGTAGTGTGCACAAAAATAATGTAACCCCTCCTGCGGCCCCAGAAGTGATCTGTTTATGGCCGACTGCATGTGGGCGTAGACCCAATCAATGACTACAAATGGGGTTCAGGTCAAGCCCAGGTCCATAGGTGAACTTTCTAAAGTCTAGCTGAACCCACAGAACCCGAACTTCAATGGGTCCACTCATCCCTGAAAGTGTGTGATTCTGGTCCTATAGTCAGTAGATGAGGCGATCTGTGGTGTGTGTATAATAAAACATATATATATATATATATATATATATATATATATATATATATATATATATATATATATATATATATATCTCCTACAATAACCCTCAGTCCAGTAGACCACTGCGCAACCAGCTCTGTCCTCACCTATTGTACCATCACCCATTCCCTGTAGACTGTGAGCCCTCGCGGGCAGGGTCCTCTCTCTTCCTATACCAGTCTGTCTTGTACTGTTAATGATTGTTGTACGTATACCCTCTTTCACTTGTAAAGCGCCATGGAATAAATGGCGCTATAATAATTAATAATAATAATATACTTTATATTATGTTGTAATGTAATGTGTGATTCTGGTCCCATAGTAGATGAGGCAGTCTCTGGGGGGTGTGTGTAAGATTCTGGTCCCATACTCAGTAGATTAGGCGGTCTATTGTCTTGGCCTGTGTATGGCCACTTAGTGATGAGCGAGCATGCTCTGCTTGTTACTCGATCGAGCATTAGGGTACTTGTGGAGCTCGGCCAAGTATTGCGGGTGCTCTGATATTTCGTCCATAAAACGACCACAGTGCACAGGCTTTTTTCACTGCATGATACGTGCAGGCACATCAGTGAGAACCTTATGCAGTCTTTGTCTGTTACGGGTGAACAAAACAACGTTTTCAGACTGTGACAAATAAAAAAAACCTCGTCCTCCTGCCGGAAATGCTCTATTTTATTGCTGGCTGTATGTGGGCATAGACCCAAACATGTGAATCATCGACTTTCCATAATGCTCGTTATTCGCGTCCAGCTTGTTCGAGCGTCTGACCAGCTCCAATCGAGTAATAAGCATTTCAGTGCTCACCCATCACTACCCCTGAGTGTACGTGCCCATGATCAGGACCCGCTGCGTCCTGACCTGCAGGGCCACAAGTCTCCTCCGCAGGAGACCGTAGCTGCCTGTGCCCACTATCTGGGTTCGGGCAGTTGCAGTCTCTTCTGGTCTCCCTGTGGAGAATGCTTGCTACTCCACATCAAACAATTGACATGCTTGCGGCTTGGAAAGCTGCACCGCGGGTCAATTTGCGCTGCGGGCTGTATAAGCACGGTTGGCATTGGATTTCTAGAAATCCCATCCATTGTGCTTGTACTGTACATCGCAGCATTTTGGACACAGTTGAAGCATGCTGCGTCCAAAACGCTGTGAACACTGATTGTGGCTACGTACCCATAGCAGTATACAGGCCCATCTCAATAAATCATCAGAAAGTTAATTTATTTCAGTAATTCAATACAAAAAGGGAAACACATATATTATATAGTCATTACACACAGTGATCTATTTCAAGTGTTTATTTCTGTTAATGTTGATGATTATCGCTTACAGCTAATGAAAACCCAAGTCATTCTCTCAGAAAATTAGAATAATTACCACAAACACCTGCAAAGTCTTCCTAAGGCTACCCGCGCACGCTGCGTTTTTTGTCGCGTTTTTTGGTGCAGTTTTGTCAGAACTTTCTGACTTCCCAGCAAAGTATGAGAAGTCAGATTTGCTGTGTGCACCTTGCAGTTTGTCAGCGTTTTTTTTTTTGTCAAAAGTTTGTGCAAAAATGATGCAGCTTGTTCATTCTTCTAGCGTTTTTGGCAACATTTGTCACAAAAAAAATCAAAAACCTACATTTCAAGCGTTTTTTTTGTTTTGTTTTTTTACTTTACATTTCCAGGCTCTCTGACAACGTGCAGTTTTGGGTGCAGTTTGTGAGCACAAAAGGCTGCAGTGTGCGCATGTAGCCTTAAGCCTGCTTTACACCTTACAATTAAGCATACGATATCGTATGCGATCGTACCTGCCCCCATCGTATGTGCGGCACGTTCAATTTGTTGACCGTGTCGCACAAACGATTAATTGCCGTCACACGTACTTACCTTTCCATACGACCTCGATGTGGGCGGCAAATGTCCACTTCCTGGAGTGGGAGGGACGTTCATCGTCACCGCGACGTCACGTGGTAGCCGGCCAATAGAAGCGGAGGGGCGGAGATGAGCGGGACGTAAACATCCCGCCCACCTCCTTCCTTCCGCATTGCTGGCGGGAGCCGTGGGACGCAGGTAAGATCTGTTCATCGTTCCCGGGGTGTCACACACTGCGATGTGTGCTGCCTCGGGAACATTGAACAACCCGACGTGCAATTTTTAGCAAATGAACGACGTGAATGCGATGAACAGTTTTACGTTCAATCGCACGTAGCTGTCACATGCTACAACACCACTAAGGCTACGTGCCCACGGGGACAGTGTCCTGCGGATATATCCGCAGGACATTCCGCAGGAGCTCCCAGGAAACCGCACCACAACTTTTGTCTGTTTCCATGCTGTGGAATGTCCTGTGGATATGGTGCGGGCATTCTGCATTGAGGATACAGTACCATGGCTTTGGCACTGCATCCTTAATGCAGAACAAGTGCTGAGTGATCGGGAGTTCATACTCACCTCCATCACGCAGCACCTCGCTTTCTGGCGGCCGGGTCACTCTGTCAGTGTCTGCAGGAGAAGGTGGGCGGGCCTGAACTAGCTCCGGCGGTCACATGACCGGAGCTCGTGCAGGCCCCGCCCACCTCTTCCTTCCTATACCTGGATGGCTGGATCCACCGCGCTCCTGTACACCGGATGGAGAAAGTGACTCCGGTGAGGCAGGTAAGTATATGGGACGTTGCGGAGAAATCCGCAGGAATAATTGACATGCTGCTGATTTTTCCGCAGGGAAATTCGCATTTATTTCCGCTGCGGAAAAATCCGCAGCGTGGGCACAGCAGTTCCCAAATGCCATAGAAATGGCTGGGGAATAGCTGTGCTGCAGATTTTTGAAAAATCCGCGGAATTTCCGCGAAAAATCCGTGGCAAATTCTGCGCATTTTCCGCAGCGTCGGCACATAGCCTAACTATGCCGGATGTGCGTCACTTACGACGTGACCCCACCAACACATCGTTAGATATGTTGTAGTGTGTAAAGCCCGCTTTAGCATTTAAAATGTTCCCTTAATCTGGTTCAGAAGGCTACACAATCATGGGGAAGAGTGCTGACTTGACAGATGTCCAGAAAGCAGTCATTGACACACTCTTCAAGGAGGTAAAGAAGCTGGCTGTTCAGAGTGCTGTCTCCAAGCATATAAATGGAAAGTTGAGTGAAAGGAAAAAGTATGGTAGAAAAAAGTGCACATGCAACCAGGATAACAACAGTATTGATAGGATTAAGAAAAGGCCATTCACAAATTTGGGGGAGATTCACTAGGAGTGGACTGCTGCTGGAGTCAGTTCTTCAAGAGCCACCACACACAGACGTATCCAGGACATGGGCTACAAGTGTCACATTCTTTGTGTCAAGCCACTCATGACCAATAGACAACCCCAGAAGAGTCTTACCTGGGCTAAGGAGAAAAAGAACTGGACTGATGTTCAGTGGTCAAGGTGTTTTCAGATGAAAGTAAATGTTTGAATTTCATTTGGAAATCAAGGTCCCAGAGTCTGGAGGAAGAGTGGAGAGGCCACAATCCAAGCTGCTTGAGGCCTAGTGTGAAGTTTCTACAATCAGTGATGGTTTGGCGAGTCATGTCATCTGCTGGTGTAGGTCCACTGTGTTTTATCAAGAGCAAAGTGAGCGCAGCGTCTACCAGGAAATTTTAGAGCACTTCCCATATTCACTTTCCAGCAGCACTTGGCACCTGTCTACACTTCCAAAAGTACCGATACCTGGCTTAATAACCACAGTATTAGTGTGCTAGAATGGCCAGCAATCTATGGGGTATTGTCAAGAGGAAGATGAGACCCCCAGACCCAACAATGGAGACGAGCTGAAGGCTGCTATCAAAGCCACCTGGGCTTCCAGATCACCTCAGCAGTGCCACAGGCTGATCGCCTCCATGCCACATCACACTGATGCAGTAATTCATGGAAAAGGACCAAGTATTGAGGGCATTTACTGTACAGACTTTTCAGTAGGCGCCAACATTTGAGTATAAAATCATTTTTTTCATTTGGTCTTATATAATAAAAATCTAATTTTCTGAGCTAATGACTTTGGGGTTTTCATTGGCTGTAAGCCATAATCATCAACATTCCCAGAAATAAACTCTTGAAATAGATCACTCTGTAATGACTCTATATAATATGTGCGTTTCCCTTTTTGTATTGAATTAATGAAATAAATAAACCTTTTGATATTCTAATTTATTGACATGCACCTGTATATGGGCCCAGTGTTTCTGAATTCACCATGTGTCATAGAAGCGAACCCGGCATGAGAGTCCTGAAGGCTCGGACTGAGGCTTCTTGTGTTTTAGGTTAGGTTTGCATGAATACATTGCACTACACAGAGTACCACATGTCAGACGTCTCAGAAAACAGAAACCTCGACAGCCATTGACGGAATTACTGTGGGCGATGGCCATGTTCATCTTTTTCAGACATGAGAAACTGCGTGTCTGAAAATGACTGAGAGGACAGTGTCCACAGCGACTCCAGGTCCAGACGGATGGACGGACCGACTGCTGGTCACCTGCCCCTCATCTACGCCGGAGGCTGGAATCGTGGACATTGGAGTCTGGATGAAATATTGGACTGTGGTTGGCTAATCATTATATAGATGGCAGTGTATCCGGCCCCATCCTTCATATTCCAGCAGTCACATGACCGAATATTTGCTCTCCTCATCTCTAGTCCACACAAGACATCTGTTCTCCGCAGTGTCAGTCTCTGCCCAGAACAATTCTTGGTGTAATCGGTACCATGAGCTGTGGAATAGAATACTGTATAGTAATTCTTTGCTGTGGTTTGTAGCTGTAAAACATTGAGAATGCCACAGATTGTGTAAAACATATCTGAGGCTCAGACACTTATCTACCAAGACTCCGGCTGGAGAACAAAGTTCTGCTCTCTGTTCCCGGAGCGGGGGAAGGGCAGCAATCGATCATGTTTCACTCCTAGGCTGTAGGATTCCTCCTCAGCCATCCTACACATCTGCATCTTCAGAGGGTTCATTGTAGTGGACATATATTAAAGAGGTTTCCAGGAACTTGATGGTATATTCTGTGAAGTGAATGGGGCTGGAAGTGTTTTACAATGTAGTCCTAGGAACGAGCCTGTCTGACATGACTAGTGTTGCTCAAAACTGGGCTAGCAGTGTGATTACTGCAGCTAATGGCAAGTCACTCAAGCCATGACTTATCTTAATGGAGTTTTATGGTTTCCAGAATCCCAAAACAAGCCTGTGCTTTACTCACCTGCCCTGGGTCCATCCAGGCAGACCCCCAATACTTGTTACTTGTGGCGTCTGTTAGGCTATGTGCCCACGGGAGAAAGTAACTGCGGATTTTGCAAATTTTCCAGATAAATTTGCGGGTTTACGCAAGTACAGACACTCCCCATGTTATCCTATGGGATTTGGGTAGTGCTGTATCAATGCTGTGGTATTTGCGGCTGCGGATTTTTCGCAGCCGCATGTAACTGCATGTCAATTATTCCTGCAGAAATACCTGCGGAATTACTGCTCCTCCACTATGGAGAATACAGGGCTGGAAATCCTCAGGAATTCTGCACAGTTTCCGCAGAAATACCGCATCAATGGATAGCTGCAGATTCCGGGGAGTTGCTGTGTGAACCTGAGGAAATACTTGCAGAAAGGTCCGCAGGTACGATCTCCCATGGGCAGATAGCCTTATTGTCTGGAGCAATAACATGGCTGAAGACAGTCAGTGAGCTCAGCGGCTCCATGCGGTCTGTACTTTCACCTCCATCAGAGCCGCGGAGCTGCAGAACACTTCTTCAGATGATGGAAGCAGCGGTATTGACTGCACTGGACATGGGGCCAATAAAGTACAGTTTGTTTTATGTTCACACAAACTGCTCCGCAGAATTGTTTTCTTGAAACCTGAAAACCCCTTAAAATATCAGTGTTTGGGGGTATTTTAATAAAAGGTTAATGCTATTCTAATAACCATATAACTAACAAAATTGCAAAGTACTTTGCCTAAGGCTACATTCACACTTCCGTTGTTTTGCATCAGTCACAATCCGTTGCCTTGAGGAATTATGGTATCCTGCAAAATATTTAGCAGGAATCCGTTCCTTTCCCATAGGTTTCTATTAGCGATTAGATTGTGACGGATGGCCCTGTGTTGCATCCGCCGCGTGACGGAACAGTCACCTGACCGTCAGGTGGGAGCAACGCTGAATGTAACGTTTTTGTGTGCGGCGGATCGTTTTTTTTTTTTTTACTTTGAGCATGTGCACAGTAAAAAACCATGATCGACTGTAAATTAAGTTCAAGTTTCAGCGGCCGGCCGATCATCATTCATAAAAGCTGGCCACCGGTAAAACAGTAAAAAACAAAACAAAAAACTGATTTTTTTTTTTTTTGCAGCATCAGTCACATCAGTTGTGCCACGATCTGCAACGCATCCATTGCATCAGTCACACAACTGATTGTGACGGATGCAAAACAACGCAAGTGTAAACTTAGCCTTAGATGAACTTTTCAGCACAGAAAGTCACTCAAGTTCCAGCGAAAAGGTGTCCTCTTATTTCTAACTTGATGTCCACTGCCTCTTGTCAAGTGTAATCCACCTTTATCTATCGGGCCCGATTACAGCAAGTGGGGCGCATGTTTGTGCCTCTGCTACTGACAAACTGCATACACACACAACAGAGATGTGGACTGTCTGTTCGGGATTGACACTCCATTGGACAATGGCCTATTCAATGCAAGGAGGTTGTCCAAAATGGTTATCCAAGTTTTATTATGAAATTCGACACTGGCTCTAAAGGCCCCGTCACACTAAACAACTTAACAGCGATCACAACAACGATACAACCTGATGGGGATCGCTGGTAAGTTTCTAGGAGGTTGCTGGTGAGATGTCACACTGCGACGCTCCAGCGATCCCACCAGCAACCTGACCTGGCAGGGATCGCTGGAGCATCGCTACACGGGTTGCTGGTGAGCTGTCACACAGGCAGATCTCACCAGCAACCAGTGACCAGCCCCCAGCCAGCAGCGACGCGTGGCAGCATGCTGCGCTTGGTAACTAAGGTAAATATCGGGTAACCAACCCGATATTTACCTTGGTTACCAGCGCACACCGCTTAGCGCTGGCTCCCTGCACACCTAGCCACGGTACACATCGGGTTAATTACCCGATGTGTACTCTGCTACGTGTGCAGACAGCAGGGAGCCGGCTTCTGCGGACGCTGGTAACCACGGTAAACATCGGGTAACCAAGAAGCCCTTACCTTGGTTACCCGATATTTACCTTCGTTACCAGCGTCCGCCGCTCTCATACTGCCAGTGCCGGCTCTATGTTCCCTGCACTCCTAGCCACAGTACACATGGGGTTAATTACCCGATTTGTACTGTGGCTATGTGTGCAGGGAGCCGGCACTGACAGCTGAGAGCGGCGGACGTTGGTAACGAAGGTAAATATCGGGTAACCAAGGTAAGGGCTTCTTGGTTACCCGATGTTTACCGTGGTTACCAGCGTCCGCAGAAGCCGGCTCCCTTGTAAACACCATACATTTTTCCAGCGGGTGAAACCAAGTTCTTTAGGGAACACCAGGGTTATTTTTTTTTCCTGATTTGCCTCCTCTTAGTGTTTTTGTGGATATTTTTTTTTTTTTAGGTTTTTTTCTAGCATTTTGTAGCTACTTATTTACCTGTGTTTTTCAAGCTTATGTTTTTTGTGTTTTTTCTGCTTGTTTGCTTTTCTTTGTTATATTATTATACTCAATCCACTATAAAACACTGCAGTTTTTAAAGCAAACACGCTCAAAAACATGTTGGTGCTTCTTTGGAGCCTTCCCAATGACTTCCATTATAAAGTGCGGAACGTTTTCAGATCTCTTCTTTTAACCAGTATCTTAGGAAACCTGATGAACATGAAAATGTCTTTGCTACATAGAAATGCTTGTGTTCATTTTTTGGCCCATTTAAGCTATGTGTGCACTAGAAAATGGACTTTTCTAAAGAAAAATCCGCACCCTCTGGCAGAATACCGCACCCCCGGATTTGCCGCGGTTTTGCTGCGGGTTGGTCCCTGCGGTTTTTACCATTTATCTATGGCAAAAACTGCAGGTACCTGCGGAAAAGAAGAGGCATGCACATTTAATTCCGCAGCGGAAATTCCGCGGGTAAATCCGCAGGTATAAAAAAACGCAGTTTGTGCACAGCATTTTTTTTTTTTTTTATACCCATAGGTTTTGCTGGGGAATGACTGCAGAAATGTTAGACACATTTTCTGCAGCAAATCCACGGTA
The DNA here is from genome assembly GCF_048569485.1 of Anomaloglossus baeobatrachus. Lineage (NCBI taxonomy): Eukaryota > Metazoa > Chordata > Amphibia > Anura > Aromobatidae > Anomaloglossus > Anomaloglossus baeobatrachus. Next base: position 724,777,469 of record NC_134353.1, read on the forward strand.
AAATCTGCGGTAAATCCGCAGAGTGCGCACAGGGCCTTAGGTTGCACTTTTTTGATTAAGTGTTCTGAGCCTGAAAAGACCTTTTGTGCACATAACCTGAGGCTGGTTTCGCACATCAAACGTTTCTATTCCTGACCCAGACTCCCAGACATATATGATCATGTTGAGCTCAAGTCCAGAGACCCATGGCCAGCCCAGCACCAGTCCATTATGGGGCCGCGAATGTCAGAAGTGTGACGCTGGCAGTGCCCGTGGTTCGCAGCAGCATCTCCTCTGCTTCTCCACTTTTCTGGGGTTCGGAGGTTCCCATAGTCGCTTCCTCACTACCCGCACAGTAAGGCCTAAGCCACACGGCATGAAAATCGGTGCGAGTGGAGTGCGATAAAAACATCGCATTCCACTAGGACCAAGATAGTGTCAGCGCACATGAGCAATTATATTTTTCAGCCCTTATTGGACCAAGAAATTAATCGCAGCATGCTGCGACTGTAATGCGATCATTGTTTCTGTCGCACCCATTCAAGTGTATGGGGCGAGAGAACAATCGCACTGCACTCGCAGTACAACAGTGTACTGCAAGTGCAGTGCGAGAATGGCAATAGCCGGCTACGGAGGAGAAAGGGAGATAAATCCCTCCCCTCCTGAGTGGCAGCCCGCCCCTCCTCAGAGCTGGCTGACCCCGCAGTTGAGGTCCACTCACACGATCAGACCTCAGTCGCAGGGACACTCGGCTCTGCTGTGCTGCCAGCGTGAGCCGAGTGTCATGCGAGGGGATCGCAGTAATCCCCATGTGGCCCCAGCCTTATAGTATAAATGTCCGGTGTGAAATATATTTGATCTGCCCTGCGGAATAAAATGCTTGTCCACGAGTTGCAATCCACTACATTAGTGGTTTTCCCAACTGTATACATAAATGCTACAATGTCAGCACACTAATGTAATTTTTCTGTATAAAGTTTCTATTACAGTATGGTGCTTTATCATGTGATTGCTGGCACAGAAAGCAATATTGTGGGTGGGAGATAACGGACGATGAGATATGAAGGGTCGGGGCTCATGATACTGGCCAGGGTGTGGTGCAACGTTCTCCATTATGTTCATGACTTGAGATGGGTTATCATAAATCGTTGGTGACTGTTATTCTAAGACTGGGTTCATACAATGGTCATTTGTTTTTTTTTTTTTTTTTCTTTACGTACATTTGTTTTTACATTTTTGTTTTTAAAGTTGTAATTTAAGCCATTATGCAAATAGTAACCGGGGTCTGCAAGAATCTGTTTTTCTAGCATTACAATATACCGTTTTCACCAGCCTTTGCTCCCGTGTGTTTCCATTTGTGATGTGGCTATGTCCTGCCAGATGCAAGCTTTGGACAGAATCAGACTCCTAACTTCTGAGATTATATAGTCTCCTTACTAGCCAATACGAAAAATCTGAGAAGGCATCCTCTGGTATTGCGCTGTGCTACTGTAGAAGCTCATCTCCTTCCCTTACAAGCGGGCCATCAAGCTTTTTCTATTGGATGCTCTGCAATTAGAGGGAATCTGATAGCAAGTTTTTGCTATTAACTCTTCACAACCTTGGACGTACATGTACATCCTAGAAAGGGTGTAGTTAGTTCCTGACCTAGGACGTTTATGTACGTCCTGGCAATCGCATGGGAACAGGTGCTGTGCCTGGTGCGATCAACACCGGACTCTGTATTGTCAACAGCCGCGATTGGTTGAGGATCGCGCTCCCTCTGTCCTCTGATCGGTGAGATATAAATGTGGTATCACTGTAATTGTACTGACCCAAAGAATAAAGCTGTCTTATCACTTTTACAACATGATAAACGGCGTAAAAAAAAAAAAAAAAAAAATCCCAAAAACCAATTCCTGAATTGCGGTTCCTTCTTGATTCTGCCTCACAAAAAGAGTAATAGAAAGTGATCAAAAATATTATTTGGCCCAAAATGGTACCAATAAAAACTCGCAACTCATCCCGCAAAAAATATGCCCTCACATGACTGTTGACAGCAAAATTAAAAAACTATAGCCTTCAAAATTCAGTGATGCAAAAAACATTTATTTTGTTAAGAAGCGTCTTTAGCATGATGGAAGCCAAACAACACCCCCCCCTTCCAGCATACAATATTTATATCGCTGTAAGGGTATGTGCGCACGTTGCTTTTTACCTGCTTTTTACCTGCTTTTTTGCTGCTTTTTCTTCTGCGCTGTTTAATGCCAAAATGGATGTGTTCTTCTATTCAAGCAAAGTCTATGGGAATTTGGGTTTCTTGTTCACACTATGTTGTTCAAAATGCTGCCTTTTTGTGGCAGAACTTTGGTCAAAAACTCAGCTTTTCAAAGAAGCAACATGTCAATTGTTTTTGCCATTTGGGTTTTGCACTGCAAAGCTGAGTTTTTGACCAAAGTTCTGCCACAAAAAGGCAGCATTTTGAACAACATAGTGTGAACAAGAAACCCAAATTCCCATAGACTTTGCTTGAATAGAAGAACACATCCATTTTGGCATTAAACAGCGCAGAAGAAAAAGCAGCAAAAAAGCAGGTAAAAAGCAACGTGCGCACATACCCTAATAGTACTGACTAGAGGAATAAAGCTCTAACCTACCCCTTATACTGTACAGTGAACGGCTTAAAATAATTCCAATTCTTCAAATGCTATTTATTCTGTTCCCTAAAGATCACACTATGGCAAGGCTTATACTTATCTTGTGCTCTACGCTGAGCGCTTACACCAGGGATTACTATAAATTAAAAAAACACGTGATTCAGACAAAATTCCCTATAGAAAATTCACTGTATTGAGGAAAAGGGAGTCACTTTGACCTCACATCTGGCCTTTGGTCTGGCGGTATCCATCTTTACAGGTTTGTTTTAGGCTTGCACAAAATTGTAATCAACAGTTTTGTTCACCTTTGAATAGACTGACACCGCTGAGCAGATGCCACATTAGAGAATGGCTCTGTTTGTAGGTTTTATCTGATTTTAACTTATTTCGACGAAATGGATGGAAAGCCGATGTAAGTGCTCACCATAGAGCACAGGATAAACGTGGACTGATCTAAAATGTTCTGTACCTGCCATCCCAATTTTTTTCAGATTCGTACGGCGGTCCAATCTCATATGCAGAGCAAGAGTACCGATATCCTCGTTTCCTTTGATAGGCATTCTGAAGTCGCAGGGACCCCGAGGTTTGATATCCACTATATATACTCATTTGTTATCGGTGGGGATAGAGTCGGCCTCCCTTCCAGCTCAAGACAAGTAGAGACCTTTGATCCCTTCTTTACAGGAGAGGAGTAGGAAGGAGGTACAGTAAACCCCATCCATCAATAGCAGACTGATTCAGTGCTATATCATTCATCAGGCATATCTCACCCCCACTCATCTATTTAGTATTGGCTGTTTTCGCACGTCAGATTGCCCATGATGCCATCTTTCAGGGGCAAACTTTGTACACATGGAGTGGAGCTGTCCTATTATATCTGGGTTCTGGCAGGAGGTGACCTCTGTATGTCTGTTTGGGGTGGTGGAGGAAGAATCATGGGATCATTACATGAAAATATTTCTCAGGGAAACCCTATTTATGGCCAGGAAGTTAATAGCCCTGAGGTGGATGGGTGGTTGAGATCCGACGGTACGGTCCTGGGTTAAGTTAATCAATTCAATCATACCCTATGAGCAAGTGGTATACCACAATAGAGGGTGCCCAGAAAAATGTAATAACATTTGGGATTTGTGGAATTCCTCCCCTGGAACGCTTACGGAAGCCTAGGTATCAATGGGATACCGGTGGATCCCCCTGGGCGTTATACTGCAGGACAGCAATCCCCTTTCTATCAAAGCATAGAGTAGCTGTTGCCTTTGTTTTGTGTTTGAATTGTTAGGTTATTCCAATGGAGTTGTCGGGATATACCTCATATAAAACTGTTAATTACACAAATGTCAGGATGTATGCACAGCAATATTACTTAAGATATAAACTGACATTGTAGAAGTTATGCGACAGTTTTTCATTAATACTCCCATAAAGAACACTGGTAAGTATACAGATGACAGGCTGCATACAACAACAAAAATATTGGACCCCGCACACCTTTTAGATTAATGTACAGGTGAGCAAATTCGCTATGTGGCCAATATACAAACCTTTACATACACAACGTGTCAGCACCAGGGCTGTGGAGTCGGAGCTCATTTTGGTGGAGTCGGTATAAAATGCACAGACTCCGACTCCTAAAATATATAATAAATTGGGGACAGTAGTGCAATGCAGAATGTGCTAAATATTTTACTAAATAGTAACATTTAGTATATTGCTTATATTTAAGTGAAAAATCTATTGTAGTACAATGTGAACATTAGACATTTAATCATTTTTATGATACAATAATCAAGATATTTAGATAGAACATAAAATATACTTGGAATACTTTAGAACACAAAAAACTAATAAATTGTAAATATGTAATACAATATACAGTGTGTGTGTGTGTGTGTGTGTATATATGTATATATATATATATATGTGTGTGTGTATATATGTATGTGTGTATATATATATATATATATATAGATATAGATATAGATAGATACACACACAAGATATATGTATATTACATAGTGTTTTGTGTTCTAAAGTTGTATCCAATAAATATATCTTATGTTCTATCTAAATATATTGATTATTGTATCATAAAAATTATTAAATGTCTGATGTTCACATACACATGTTCATGCACTACAATAGATTTTTCACCTAACTATAAGCAATATATGTAGGAGTCTGAGTGGAAGGTTTGGCTTACCGACTCCACAGCCCTGGTCATCACACTGCTATTAATGAATACATAAACTCCACTTATGCTGTAAATGTTAAAAATGTAAGGTACGGTGCTAAAGCCATTAACCACATCAGGGTGTATCTGAATATGGAGGGTTGTAATGTTTTATAGCAAGGGTTCATGTATTCATTAATCGCAGTGTGATGATGCATAGTGTGTGCAGGCTACTGTAAGGCATATCTGGGCACTGTGCACAGAGCCGCTCCCATAATCATGTATAGAAAATAAAATGAAAAAAAATCTACAAGCGGAAAATAAACACGAGAAAAAAAATAACACCCCCCCCCCCCCCCTTCCCTTCCCCGACCAAAATCTGTGGACACATGCCAACTAGTCTCATTTTGCTTCTGTCAATTCTCTTCTATTGATGGAAGCTTGGTGAGTCTAGTGAGTCTGTCTCTCCAACTAGGCAGATCGCATACATATGCAGTCATGTGGCCGCCCAATCACCCGGGAAATACCGTGGAATCATGGCAGTGTGCATAATGCACATACCGTAATCGCGATTTGGCAGTCTGCAGTTACATGTGCAATTCATACTTTTCAGATCCGCTTTAACAAAAATGGGTTAATGAAAAAATGTTGTTTCCTCCCCCACCAGTCTCCTGACCTCTCAGGACAGTGATTGAAAGGCTCTTGCATACACGTGTGTGTGTGTGTATATAGTAGCTGTACTTCACTGCCGAGGTGGCAGCGGAGCACTGTGCTTTTTAAAGTCTAAATCAGGGGCCTCAAACTCTGCTGGGTATATATAATAATAATAATAATAATAATATAATATAATATTATTATTATTTATTCACTTATATAGTGCTATTAATTCCTCAGCGCTTTACATACAATGGTAACACTGTCCCCATTGGGGCTCACAATCTAAATTCCCTATCAGTATGTTTTTTGGAGTGTGGGAGGAAACCGGTGTACCCGGAGAAAACCCCCGCAAACACGGGGAGAACATACAAACTCCTTGCAGATGTTGTCCTGAGTGGGACTAGAACCCAGGACCCCAGCGCTGCAAGACTACAGTGCTAACCACTGAGCCACCGTGCCGCCCATATATGGGTCACACATAGAAAAAAAAACATTAGTTGGGGGCCGCATTCTTTGCAGGGCAAAGTGACATTTTTAGCAATACCATATCATCTTTTTTTTTTCTTTTTTATAAATACACCATAAGATCACTTTTTATTAAAAAAAAAATAAAAAATAAAAAAAATGGCATTCATCGTATGGGTTATGGTACGGTTTTATAGCTTGAATCGTTACGGATGTGTGCGATAACGTGTTTTTTGGTTTTTTTTTTTTTTTTTTTTTTTTTTTTTTTTTAGTTGCTATTTTGCTGGGCAAGGACTGCATGCAGTTTAGGACCACAGACTGCACAAAAAGTGTCAAACGCAGTGCGCACAGGGCCTTAGAGGAGCTCTTCCTGTTACTGAACTCTTTGAATGAATCCTTTAGACACAATGTTTTTGTAGTCACATGACTAGGAAGCATAAGGACACTGTGTAATGTTGGCGATCTAAGTTCCGGCTATCTACTAACGTGCAGAGTAATGACAGCCTGACCCATGCCCTGCAGCTACACTTTGGCTTCATCCCGTAGACACCGTTTGCATTAGCATCATGCTCATACATGTAATGGGTCCATGTTATACAGGGTATGTTCCCACACATGGTTACTGTCTCTCTAGTCTTACACCATCTGTTCTTGCTCTTACAATACAAATTCCTACTCATTTTTTCTAATTTCCTCTTTATATCTAGAACATAAAACCCCATATTCTGTTTTGAGATTTTATTGAAAACCACATCTGCCCTAAAAGTAAAATTTGGCATAAATGAATATTTGGGGAAAACTCCTAGTGTTCATACATATTCGTGGATATGTTCTATCCATCCCTAATGCTACACCTATAGTCTCACCGGTTCATATGAATTGATCATTCAGCTTCACAGTTGGAATATACCGTAGTAATGATTTTGGCCTTTAAAAGGGATAAAGACAATACCAAGATGCTACTATGTATATTCCAAAATCTACGTGTGTATGTGTGTATGTGTGTATGTGTGTATGTGTGTGTGTGTGTGTGTGTGTGTGTGTGTGCGCGCGTGTGTATAAATATATATATATATAAATATATTATACATACACACACTGTCAGAATAGCATATAAGGCTGTGTGCACGTTGCGTTTTTTACCGCGGAAACGCTGCGCTTAGAACCGCAGCGTTTCAGTGGCAAATTGCATGCGTTCAGCTTGCCCAGCAAAGTGTATGAGAAAGCCGAAAAATCAGTGCACACGCTGCGTTTCAAAACGCAGCGTTTTGGATGCCAAAAATCGGTGCGGAAAGAAAAGCAGCATGTCACTTCTTTTGTGTGTTGTGGCTGCGTTCTCTTCCCCCATTGAAATCAATGATGCAGGTCAGAACGCAGCTACAACGCAGTGAGCTGCTTTTTTGTTGCGGTCCGTGGGCTTTGTCGGCATACAGAACGCAGGCATTTACCTGGAAGTGAGGTCAAGAGCTTTCCTGTTGACCTCACTTCCTGGTAAAGTTCAGGAAAGCCCCCGGTGTCGCTAAAGTGCACCCACTCTCCTCAAATGGAGGGTCTGCACTACTAGAAAATGGGGGACACGTTCCCTGAGCGTGCCCCCCATATTCTAGAAGGTCCAGAGTCGACGTGGGACGTCAAAAATGGATACTGCGGACCCAATTTTTTTTTCTTTTCAATAAATTGGTGAAAGAGGATATGTTTTTGGGGAGTGTTTGTTCAAATTTTTTTTTGGTTGTCAATTTTTTTTGCTATTACAGTTAATTAGTTATGTCTGGTATCAAATAGACGCTGTGACATAACTAATTGCTGGGCTTGATGCCAGGTGACATTACACATCTGGTATCAACGCCATATCTTACTCCGTTTGCCACCGCACTAGGGCGCAGGATGAGTTGGGGCGAAGCGCCAGGATTGGCACATCTAATGGATGCGCCACTTCTGGGGCGGCTGTGGCCTGCTTTTTTTTAGGCTGGGAAGAGTCCAATAACCATGGCTCTTCCCATCCTGAGAATACCAGACCCCAGATGTCGGCTTCACCTTGGCTAATGATCTAATTTGGGGGGGACCCCACTTTTTTTTTTTTTTTTATTTATTTATTTATAAATAAAAAAAAAAAAAACAGCTTGGGGAGCCCTCCAAATTGATCACCAGACAAGATGAAGCTGTCAGCTGTGGTTTGCAGGCTACAGCTGTCTGCTTTACCCTGACTGGCTATCAAAAATAGGGGGGACCCCACGTCATTTACTTTAATTATTTTTTATTGGGCTAAATACAAGGCTAGGCACCCTTTAGTGCCACATGAAAGGCACTAAAGGGCGCCAGCTTAGAATATGCAGGAGGGGTGCGACGTTATATATATGTTTGACATCCATTGACACATTTTAGGCTGTGCGCCCACAATCGGGGTTTGCAGCGTTATGGGCGCAGAGTGTTTTCCCTGCGTCCATAACGCTGCGTTGTGCAGTAGAAGCACAGTGGAAGGAATTTTAGAAATCCCGTGCCCTCTGTGCTTCTCTTCTCCGCAGCATAAACTGACCTGTGGCGCAGCTTCCCGAGCCTCAGCATGTCAATTTATGCTGCGGAGACAAGAGTGTTCTCTGCAGGTAGCATAGAGCTCCACAGCAGCCTGAACCCAAATCGTGGTCATGGGCAGCTGCGTTCTCCCGTGGACAACACTCACATCTCTGCAGGAAGGCTGGCACTGTGTACTGGATGTACTGTGGCACTGTCACTGGATCATGTGGTCAAAAACGCAACTGAAGTAAACGCATGGAAAACGCACGAATAACGCATGCGTTTTTGCTGCGTTTTTCCCAAAACGCAGTTTACAATTCTACCCTCTGCCAGAGGGTGCGTTTTTTTTCCGCGCTGAAAAAAACGCAACGTGTGCACATAGCCTAAAGGTGACTCTGTCCTTCTCGGAGTCTTGTTGGTCTCTCCCTGGTTTATGCTCCCTGCTGCAGCGATGTCTTGATATTTCACCATCTGCATCCAAACACTGGCTAGGGCAGGTGGTCACCGCGGCCAGTATTTGATTGCTCACTTTCTGTGTAGGGAGAAGAGCCAGGGTATAAAAACCAGTGGAGGAACTGAGGAAGAAACATCAGAGGTCAGTAAGGTTGGTATCATTTTACAAAAAGCATTCGTATGATGACTACCTATCCTAAGAGTAGGTCATTTTTCGAGGTATCTGGGTACTGGTGTATGAATAACCAGTTATACCAAACATAGGATAAATGCTCTGGGCAGCACGGTGGCTCAGTGGTTAGCACTGCAGTTTGCAGCGCTGAGGTCCTGGGTTCAAATCCCACCAAGGACACCATCTGCAAGGAGTTTGTATGTTCTCCCCATGTTTCCTCCGGGTTCTCCGGTTTCCTCCCATACTCCAGACATACAAATAGGGACTCTAGATTGTGAGCCCCAATGGGGACAGTGTTGCCAATGTATGTAAAGCGCTGTGGAATGAACAGAGCTATATAAATGAATAAAATTATTATCATTATCATATGTAGGTCGAAACCCAGTTACTAAGTGAAATAGCGGCGGAGGTGGCTGCAGGGGGGTGAGCGGGGAGGAGGGGCGGTGGCAGGGAGAGGGGTGAGGGTAACTGGGGGGGGGGGGGGTAGGTAGTGAAGCAGTGGTGGCCCGGAGCCGATGCTCGCACATCCCGAGCAGGTGACAGGGGGAAAGTGCAGCACACAGCATACGCTGTGGGCTCCACAAAGATGGCGCTGATCTCCTCTCTGTGCTGCGGTCTGGACAGCCAATGGGGCGCAACCATTTCACTGCAGAAGCTGTCTCTGTGTTAAGTATAGGGGTCGGAGCCCGACAACAGTCTTCTATGCCCATGGGCTGCTGTATTTGAGGTGAGTAACTCTTTACTTAAATCAAATCCAAGATGGCAGCCCCCAGGGTTAGAACTAAATAAACAGTGGATTTATATTTGTATTACATAGTTACTTAGGTTGAAAAAAAGACCTAGGTCCATCTTGTTCAATCTTCCTATTAAAATACTTGATTTCATAATCACTATTATTCATACAAAAATAAAAAAAAACGTGACACATTCCCTTTTAAGCAAGGTCCTTCCTGGCCAAAGATTTCAAAGCAGACTGGGGCTTCACGATGTGCTGTTCAAGCTCTTCTAAAGACGCACCAAGAGATGGGCCGCAGTGTGTACTATATGCGCACAAGGTGGCCATCGAAGGTTTGTGCAGCAGAGGAGATTTTACTTTCCTTTTGAAATCGAATGATGTCCAGCAGTGCCATCAGCTCAGAAGTGGGAGCAACCAGTGGGACCCACCTACACCGGTCTCCTTTTTTAGAGAGCTGTATGGCCAGAAGTGGTCTTGAAAGATTTGCAGCTAAAAAGCCATACTTTCAACATAGAAACCCACAAATCAGCTAAACTATGCACAGAAAATCTAGGGGTTTTTTTTGTTTGTTTTTTTTCTTCAAAAAATGGCTTGAGTGATACAAGCATGTAGTGTCTACATGTAAGTGAAGCATGGTGGAGGTTCCTTGCACGTTTGGGGCTGCATTTCAGCAAATGGAGTTGGAGATTTGTTTAGGATTAATAGTGTTTTCACTACTGAGAAATACACATACTTTATGGTCAGGCAATACCACCAGGGGGGGATCTGGCTGAAAATTACACCTGTGAAGAGCAAGCTGTTAATCATATTAGCGACTTAAAGAACGAGGAGTCTTGGAAGTGATTGTGTGGCCCCCACAGAGCCTGTATCTAAACATCATCTAGAGCTATCATGGATTACATGCTGACGTCCACAGAAGATTTGGGGTTGGTTCCCTAAAATGTTTGGAACAACCGTCTTGCTGAGCTCCTTCAGACACTGTATAGAACAGGGGTGGGCAATTAATTTTCCCATGGGGCCGCATGAGAAGTTGGGATGGTTTTAGAGGGCCGGACTAATATAATTAACTCGGTTCTACATACTACACCTGTAATATACATCTCTATACACTACACCTGTAATAAACTACACCTCTATATACTATACCACTATATACTACATCACTACACCCCTATATACACCTGTAATATACTACATCACTATTTACTACACCTGTAAAAAACTGCACCACTATATACTAAACCTGTGATAACCTACATCACTACACCCCTATATACTACACCTGTATTATACTACACCCCTATATACACCTGTATTATACTACAGCACTACACCCCTATATACACCTGTATTATACTACACCCCTATATACATCTGTATTATACTACAGCACTACACCCCTATATACACCTGTATTATACCACAGCACTACACCCCTATATACACCTGTATTATACCACACCCCTATATACACCTGTATTATACCACACCACTACACCCCTATATGCACCTGTATTATACTACACCCCTATATACACCTGTATTATACTACACTCCTATATACTACACCTGTATTATACTACAGCACTACACCCCTATATACACCTGTATTATACAGGTGTATATAGGGGTGTAGTATAATACAGGTGTATATAGGGGTGTAGTATTATACTACACCCCTATATACACCTGTATTATACTACACCCCCCCCATATACCACACCTGTAAAACTACATTCCCATATACTAAACCACTACACCCCAAATATTTGTCAACAGTTACCCCCCCCACCCCCCGCAGGTTACTAGTAACCACTCAACTGTCTCTTCTTATTGTTCCCTCCTCAGGCACCTCCGTACGAGTTCCCCGCTGAGCGGCTTCTCTTTTACATGTCCAGGCTGCGCCGATGCTGTTTTCCTAGGAGCCCCCGTCGCTGCTTCTCTCCGTACGGGTCCTGGCTGCTGCAGCTTCTTCTCCTGCCGGGCGGGAACTTTTCAAATGACACGCGTGCCGTACTGACGACATCAGGGCGCTCGTGTGTCAGAGAAAAGTGCCGGACAGGGAACAGAGGAGAGATTCCTGCGTTCCGCTGCCTACACTGACTGTGCGGAGCTGCAGGATCTGTCCTCTGTTTTCTACCCGACACGCAGCGTGCGATAAGGGCAAACTGACCACGGGACTCCCGGAGCCTGGAGCTCCGGACAACAGGTCAGATTGCCCTCATCACTGACCAGCCAGCAAGGACGCCCTGAGCCAGGCGGGCCGGTCACAGAGAGTAGGCGGGCCGGATGTGGCCTGCGGGCCGCCCCTTGCCCAGGTCTGGTGTAGAAGAATTGCTTCTGTTCTGAAGGCGAAGGACGGGCACCAAATACTGATGTGATTTAGACTCCTCTTTTGTTCACTTTGCAATTTATTTGATGTAAACAAACTTGACACTTTATATTTTAAAGCATTCTTAGTTTGCAGCACTTTTTCCATACCTGCCTATAACGTTTGCCCAGTACTGTGTGTATGTATACACTATATACTTATGTGTGTGATATTTCAGCTGTTTATCTGGTTTCCTAATTCTGGTCTATCT